>NC_051072.1:55232400-55426882 GCF_004664715.2 Peromyscus leucopus | reverse complement strand
ACAGGGAGAGGCTTAGACTCACTCACCTTGCACTACACAATACATTGTTTCTGTGGTTATCTGGCCCATGCCATGACATTCTGGCTTAATGTCATTGGGGAAGATTACAGTTCTCTTTGGTATAAAACTTAATTGTTGCCGGGCGGTGGTGGCGCCTGCCTTTAATACCAGCACTCAGGAGGCAGAGCCAGGCGGATCTCTGTGAGTTCGAGTCCAGCCTGGTCTACAGAGCAAGATCCAGGACAGGCACCAAAACTACACAGAGAAACCCTGTCTCGGAAAACAAAACAACAACAAAAACCTTAATTATTATAATAAAACTTAGGTGCTCCAATATCAAGCTAGTCAACATTCCAGAAACCAATGGGAAGGGCCTCATGAGGCCCCACCCCTCGCTGAGGAGCTATTGGCTGTGATGACTGATGAGGAGGCGGGGCTCTGATACCGGAAGGTTGCCTATGCTGGGGGAAAGGCTCCACACCCCAGCGCAAGCACATGCACTCTGCACTGCTTGGGTTCAGTGGATTTTTTTTAAAAAGCCGAAAAGATGGGAAGGGGATGGATGCCTTGGGAGAGGGGCCCAAGGCGAGTGGGAGGGAGAAATTGGTTGACATGAACAAGAAACATTGTATACAGACGGGAAGTTGTCAAAGAATAAATAAAAACTATCCTTTAAAGCTGGGTGGTGGTGGTGCACGCCTTTAATCCCAGCACTTGAGAGGCAGAGGCAGGTGGATCTCAGTGAGTTCGAGGCCAGCCTGGGCTACAGAGCAAGTTCCAGGGCAGCCAGGACTGTTACACAGAGAAGCCCTGTCTCAAAAACAAAACAAAACAAAACAAAAAACAAAAAACAACCCCCCCCCAAAAAAAAACCAAACCAACAAACAAAAACTATCCTTTAAAAATGTTTGTGTCTAACCTTCCATTTACTTCTTCCTCTATTTTTCGTCCCTTACTTCACATAATGGCTACTACATTTCCACATCTTCCCTCCCCATCCCACCCACTGCGTGTCCTTTTCTCCACCTGGGGGATGAACATCTTCTCCACATCCCATCTTCAGTCACATGTGTGACACCCAGTCCCTGCAGCTATTGCCCAACTGGACCCCCACATCTGCCAGTCCCGTGATCTCCAGCATGGCCAGAAGTCAGCTCTGTTGTTGATTAGCCCTCAGTCTCTGGGCTTCTGTAGATGTCTGAACAGGTGAGAACAGGCAGTGTCCAAACGTGTACATACACATCCCAGGACTGTAGGTGTTTAGAAGGGGAGTGGAGGGTCTCGAGACAGGGGCGTGTCTCTGCATTATTTGGTGGTGGCAAGTATCCTTATATGAGAGGAAATAGACACCGCAGACAATTGGATGGGCAGGCAGAGATTAGAAGATGGAACCACAAGCCAAGGAAGGCCAACAGGCACTAGAAGCTTTGAGAGGCAGGAAATGGATCAACTGTCCTCAAATCTTCACAGGGAGAAACAGCCCTGATCACAACTTCATTCCAGACTTCAGCCTCGAGAGCTGTGAGAGAATAAACTTCTACTGCGAGCCGCAGTATGCGTTAGTGATTTTGATTTTGTTTCTAACCGCAGTGTTAGGAAAACTGAAACAGCCTCGATTTTATAAATGCTGAATTATCGCTGGGACTGCAAACAAATTTAAAAAACTAAAAGTAGAACTAGCTATTGATCTCAATAGCAGAGCTCTTGCCCAGGGTGCGCTGGGCTCTGGGTTCAGTGCTCAGTACTGTAAAATCAACAAAATAATGGGCAGTTGTGCAAGGCAAATTAAAGGAAAAACTGGAAATGAAAGACTAGGATGGTTAACATTGGGAAGTCCGTTGGCTTAGGTAATTACCAGTTAGGATCTGTCCTTTTCCTTTGTTGTGTGAGCCTGATACCTCATGCCATTCAGTCAGCGGGTTCTAGTCTGGGCTTGGTACCAGACACCAAGATAATCGCTTCACCGGAACCCACATGGGCCCTGAGGTAGACACCGGCACTCGCCTGTTCTATGATGAAAACAGGCTCCGGGAGGCTGTGTCTGCATCTGTGCTCACACAAGTCAGTGACAGAGGGGACCCACTGGACCCCTGCCTTGTAGTCCGGTCTCGGCCTACGCAGTCCCATCCCTCTGCCTTTTCTATTACTGAGATTTTAGTAGTAAGCTTGCTCACTGTGCCGAAGCACTCCACAGTTCCATGAGACCAGAGCTGGGGTTGGGCTAGGTCCCTCTAGGACACAGCACCCCCTGCCCCTGACCTGTGAGCATGTAGCATGGGGTGCCAGCTAATTCTGGCCACCTTAGGGCCTCTAGAGTGATTTGTCAGTCCCTGGGCAGGTAAGGCACATATTTATTACTTTACTGAGCCTTGGCCCTCCATGAGGAAGAGAAGTAGACGCTGGCCCCCAGCCTCTGCCTTCCCCACGGCGGATGGTGGAGCCTGGAGATACAGATGCAGGTCCCAGGGAAGGGAGGGGCCATTCATAATGGACCCTCTGGGGGCTATTCATAATGGAACTTCTGGTTTGTCTCTCGGTGCTCTGGATTAATGGGTCTGTCCCACTCTCTTTCCAGTAATGGAATAGGAACACAAAATTCATTTTCCTTCTCTCGAAGCTATCGATGCTCCAGACACAGGCCCAGGTAAAGCTGTCAGTGTGGGAAGGAATGGAAACTGTCTGGCTGTAACTCTGACAGGAAAGCCTGGTTTTAGAATTTAGAAAGGTGCGTGTAGCTTGCTTTTCTCCAAGGAGAACAGAGACAAGATGTGGTGCCAGAGAGCCAAAAGGAGGGGCCGTGTCTGCACTGGTGTAGCCAAGCGGAGGCTTTCAGCCCTGCCCCACGGCCTCCATCCTCCCAGACTCCTTGCTTGAGTTTCCCAGATGAAGCAGTGTTGATTTCTTTCGTGTGTGTGTGTGTGTGTGTGTGTGTGTGTGTGTGTGTGTGTGTGTGTGTAATTGATGCCTTCTATCCCTTTCACCAACTTTGTAACCAATTCCACAAGAATTCCGGCAGGCTTCCCCTTTCTGTAATTTTCCCCGCCTGTCAGCAAACGGCTGAAATCTCACTGAAGAGATCTGGGCGTGCTGGTGCGGTGGATGCTGGCGATCGATCACAGTTCTTGGAAGGTGGAGGCAGAGGCAGAGACATGGAGAGCGGGATCTAGTCTCAAATAAAAGCCACGCAAGAGTCCTAAATGCCCTCGCTTGCAGAGGGTAACTGTGCTCCACCTCGGTTGGAGTTTTGTAATACTCTGGCCAGCAATTATAAATATGTCTGGGGTGGAACTCCGTCTTACCAAACGTCACCTTACTGTCATTAGACCTCAGAGGAGGTCAATGTATGATGAAATGACAAAAAAAGTCCTTTATGCAGTAAACTCAGGGATTTTTCTCTCATTTTTGCGTGGTGTGCATGCACGCACTCATGTTTGCATGCGAAGGGTCACATATGTGCATGTAGAGGACAGAGGACGACATCAGGGCTTTTCCGCCATGCCTGGATCTGAACTCCCGTCGTCACACTTGTGTGGCCAGCACTCTATCCACCGACCCCTTTTTTTAATTCATTCTTTCCTTCGACAAAGTTGTGCCGTGCACTGTCTCAAGGTCAGGTTCTAGCACCATGAACAAGGACACGTGCTCCGTCCAGTCTCCTTGGAGACACAGGCGACAGCGGGCCACGGCAATGGGACTTCACATGCCCTGCAGCCTGCACAGGTGGATCCCGACAACCGACATTAGCAGGGGGTTTAATTGGTGGCTGATGGTTTCAGAATAGAAATTAAGAATACAGAGGACACTCCGTCCACTCACAGTACTGAAGAGGACAGTGTGGTTTCACTGCGTGGTTCGATGCTTGGTTGGAGGCTGAGCTAGACCTGGGTTGTAGTTAACATGTGTATCGTGGGTTAACTTGCTCACCACTGTCACAGGATGCCTGGCACAGTGTGATGACAAGGGAGCAAGGTTTCTTTTAGCCCATGGTTTTGGAGTCCATCACACTTGGTTCTGCTCATTCTGATCCCATAGTGAGGTAAAACATCACGGAGGTAGGAGCCGGTGGAAAAGGTTATTCTCTTTGTGGGGGACAGGGAGAAGAGATTGGGTAAGAAAGTATGGGCACCAGGTATTGCTTTCAAAGGCAGGCCCCTGTGACTTCATCCAGCCATGCCTCACCTCCTGAAGTTTCCAGAACCTCCCCAAATAGCACACATCAGTTGGAGACCAAGCATTAACACATGAGCCCACAGCGGATGTTTCCTATCCAAACCATCATACCACGCACACCAGTTTCACCCTAGCAACGACGATCCTGCAATAACATTTTGTCTGCTTATTTCCTCCTAACCCCATTTAATGGAGATGTGTATAGCAGTAAAACTCTCGCATCGGCCCCGAGAACCATTTTTTAGGATGTTGGGTATGTAGCAGCTGGACACAGGGGAGGTGACACCACACTCACTAATTACTCGGAAGAGAGCCTCGCCATCAGGCACAGTAGAGAGACGGCCTCCAAGATCAGCTCAGATGGGCCTGCTCGACATCTCAGCTGGGGCTGTTGAGTGTTGGCATCCCCGCGGAAGGAGGAGCGGGCAGGCGCACTGGACCCCCCACCAGTGTCTGGCCCCACTCTCAGCCATCTGCATACACTTTGGCCCTAACTATACCGGTGGTCATGTGGGATGCAGGGCGGGGACTGGGGATCTAGTGAGTGCTAGAGGTTGGGAAAGGCTAATAGGAGGAGATCTCTATGTGCAGCCATGAGGGAGCTGTCAGCCATGCTTGGCACAGACCTTCTAGTGTGGCTGGCTTAATGTCACCCACACTCTGTAAATAAATCATAAGCTCATTGGTTCCCCAGGGTGAACTTTGGTAGAATCATCCTTTGATTTGTCATCGAGACTCGGGCAATTTTTTTTTTTTTTTTGGTTTTTTGAGACAGGGTTTCTCTGTGTAGCTTTGCGCCTTTCCTGGAACTCACTTGGTAGCCCAGGCTGGCCTCGAACTCACAGAGATCCGCCTGGCTCTGCCTCCCGAGTGCTGGGATTAAAGGCGTGCGCCACCACCGCCCGGCGAGACTCGGGCAATTTTTACGCCTCCCAAAGGCAGGAATTCTCACACAAATGGGGAACTGGACGGCCCCATCTCTGCGTTACCTCTGGCCCGTGGGGGAGCCATGCGCCTCAGAGACACTTTCCTGTTCTAGACAATGGGGTTTTGTGTCTACCTCATTTTCTTGAAAACCTTTGTGTATGACTCCTAGACAGGGCCACTTGACAAGAAGCTTCTGCGGGTGGTCACCGTCCTCATCAAGAGGAGAGAGTGAGCTGTGACAGGTTGTGTGTTTGAATCTGCACCTTGTAACGGCACAGAGAAGGTAGCTGAAGAAACCAGGACAGGGTATGCTAATCCTAGGGTGGATCCTGGGAACACGGGATAGAAGCAGGCAGAAGCACAGAGTCCAGTACCAAAGACCACAAACATGGGCCGCGCCAACAGTCAAGGCTGGCTGCAGCACTAATGTCAGGGGTCACGGAACCGATGTAGACTTGGATACAGACCACAACTATGCACATAACACATTGACTCCAGTTCCGAGTGCTAGGGTTATGGAATCCATTCTTTCAGTGTGTTTTCATCATTTTTCTAAACACTCTAAAGTGAGATGTAAGAGTGATAATTATGGAGGAAAAAGGAGACCCTGAAAATGAGTGCCTGTGATTAGCTGCAGCCTGCACTCAGTGCTCAGCTGATGGTCGGCCGAGGCTCTGCCTCTGACGAGAGGCAGATTCCATGAGCTTAGAGGCCCAGCCAGGGAAAAAAAGCAATTAACCGGAAGGCATCCACCCTGAGGCTTGGCTGGCCCCTGCTGGAGGGAGGGAAGGGACAGAAAGCCACAGGGAGAGAGAGCACAGTGATGTTTTTCAGGTGCATTCCTAGACTGGGCTGTGCTCATCCGCAGACCCCAGAGCCCCAACTGAAGGTAAACTGCTGGGTCTGGCTTGCATACCCAGCCACATGCCACCTCGTCTGTCAGGCTGTGTGCCAGAGCTGCCACGAAGAATGATGGGCAGGTCAAGCGACCTGGCTTCCCGGTCCATTGCCGAGCAGCTCTGAGCAGCTAGGGAGAGCGTCACACACTTGGCCGTTGCCCAGCAGCTAGGGCCAGGAGCCCAGGTTTCTCTGTGAATGCATTTGAGGCTAAAATTCCCTCCTGCTGTCTTGTCTAGCACGTTTCCCTTGGACCAGTGACATCTGCATGGTTGGGAAGCATGTTGAGCATGCAGAAGCTCTGCTCCATCCTAACCCCGCCCCCCATCTCTAGTCAGAATGTGCAGGCTAAGACAACCTGGCTGAGAACCATTTGACACCCTAGAGCAAGGAAGGGGCCCCCACACTAATGGGCACACCCCCCCCAGTCAGGAGTCACTGGATTTGAAATTGTACCTTCTGCTTCAGAGATCAGGCTGGCCCAGGGCAGCAGAGAGTGGGAACCTGCAGGAAGCCTCCCTTCGATTGGGGGTTGGGGGTAAGGAGCATAAAATGACATGTAAGGACAGCCCAAAGCAGCTGGAAAAAGCGCTGATTCGTGCATCATTTCTGCTATTTAGGGCAAAAGAGGCTGGGCCTC
Source organism: Peromyscus leucopus (assembly GCF_004664715.2). Lineage (NCBI taxonomy): Eukaryota > Metazoa > Chordata > Mammalia > Rodentia > Cricetidae > Peromyscus > Peromyscus leucopus. The sequence continues at coordinate 55,420,248 of NC_051072.1, read as the reverse complement.
TTGTGTGAAGGCAGGCCGCCTCCTCTGGGGATGCGGGGGCTTCATGAGAAAACTCCCCGGAGGCTGGTAGCAAGCAGAGGTCTTATTTCCATTTTCCAGATGGTTGAGGGGTAGGGCTGGGATGTTGCCAGCTGGCTGAACAAACTCGGGACCCTCTCTGTGCTCCACTGGTGCCAGCTGGTTCTTGGGCCAGCTTACACAAGCTGTGCCCAGGCACACGTCATTCCAGGTCCCTGGAGACAGGCCAGGAATCAGGCTGTTGGTTTTTCTCATCACAGCCAAAGCCCTGCCTTGGGGTTTCTCAGAGCCACAGAGACCCAAGCCTCTTTCTCCTTTCTCCAATCTTAATGACTGATGTGATTTCTCAGACTACACATTGCACCTCACACAATAACACAGATAGACGTTGGCTACGGAAAGGCTAAGACAGGGATAGAGGCCACGGTGTTCAGGGGCTGTACTTCAGGCCTAGAGAGCTGATGTACCCAAGAAGCTCCGTGAGGGACCAGATAGAAAGTTTAATGAACGCTGAGCACAGAGCTGTCAAATGTAGGTCTGGGTGGTGGGCAGGCTGGAATTCCCCATTTGAAGTGGGCTGTGTAACACCAAAAAGAGAACCTGCACCTGACTTGGAGCCAAAGTCCTAGGCTGAGGGCCTGCATTGTGGCATTTCTCTAGAGCAAGGCTCATGAGTGGTCCAGTGTGCTTGTCAAATGTCAGTCTTGGGGAGCTCCCTTTATAGGCCTGAGCGAGGAGATTATACATCATGTGATCAGTAAGTGTGTGTGTCTCTGGTCTTTGAGTTATGATTGTTATATTAACAGGTGTAATTATTGGCATTAATAAAAAATCAAATTGGAGAATCTTGGTGAGCTAGCAGATGATGATTCGTCCCTTATAGGGTATAGAATCATTGATTTATTTAAGATCACAATGGGGTATTCAGTCCAAAAGTATGGCCAAATCCCTCATAGCACCCATTACTTTTATTTTGGGAGCCACACACTAGGGTGGTCAGGAGGAGAGGTGGTGCCCTTTCCTGTGGAACTCAAGGGGCTCCTGTCCAGGCATGGTTGGACACATGGCTTTGCCTGGCCCAGGTGAACTCTGTTCTGGAAACTGTCCCCTTTGTGGACCCCTATCAGGATGGTATTGGGCTTTCTAGATTTGTTACCCAGTGAAGGTTTTTCCTTGGCTTTGTCTTCTTGGAGGAAATAATTCCATCAAGAGATGGTATAAGCAGAATTTTACTTAGCAAAGCAAAAGATAATATACTCCAGAGACTAGAGGAGATGATTCAAAGGAGCCTTTAGCAGCCCGCTGTGTTCTTCATTGTGGGTTTTAAAGAGATTTCTAGAAATATTTTTTGAGATGGGCAGCCAGGTGACCCCTTTCCCTTTCCAAACGTGTTGGACCAGATCCATCTTCTGAGTGCATGGTCCTCTTAAAAAGCTCCTGAGGTGGGCATTAAATCCGCAATACAAATCTACTGTGATGCACTTGTGGTCTTTTGAGAACGCAGGTCCTTTGTTAGCATGCGTGTGCTGCAATTAGGGAAAAGCCCTGGCGGTTAGTTTCTGATACCATAGGAAGAACCCGACTGCAGCTTTGAGGCTGTTTAACCATCAAAGGGGCATCGTGACCATCAGGAGACGGCTTCCTTGGTTCCCCACATCTACCTCCCTGCCTGACTGTGGAAGGATGCTGAGACTCCGCTGTGGTCCTCCATCCATCCCTTGCTCTCTGGCTCCCCGTGAACCCTGCTCAGACTGAATGTCTCTCCCAGTTTTGCTGTTGTGTATTGGTCATTAATGGATGCGTGTGTTTTATCTTCTACAGTTTCTGTTGAATGCATTAGTTTTGGCAGCCATAATTCTCCAAAACTGTAATCTGGCTGTTCCTAATTCACCCTCTTCGATGCCGCCTGCTGTTTTTGTGATCTGGACAGATTTCACATATTACATTTCGCTATCTCTGCGTCTCTGTGCCTGTCGATCTCTTTCTCTCCTCTGAGCTGCTTCTAGTCTGATTGTTGGACCTATGGTCTTTTGGAGAGATGGACGAAAAAGGGACTAGGCAGTCCCCAGCATCCCCACGCCATCGCCTCACAATTGGGTGCCACCGTGATGTTGTCTTTGTCCTCCCTGCCCAACTCCCAAGTTTATTTTAACGCCTTGGTTGTTTAAGATGCTTTGTTATGTTAAGCTGGTTGACGAATGTATTTAATTATACTTGCTCTATTATTTTGCTGGACTTTTCATTCCTGACCCCTCCTCTGGCTCCTTCTTCTTTTTCTTCTCACTCTGAGATACGTTCGCTCTGTTTTTCTATGTGCACCTTTTAGTTTCATGTAAGTAGTTTCTCAGAGTAAATACTACCAGGTGAATTGCCAGGTCACAAGTCTGTCCTGGCGCCAGCGATTCCTTCCCTAAAGGTGGAGGTCCGGCGTCAGCAGCAGACACAAACAAGGATGACTGCCCAGCACGTGGCTTTGGAGCGTTTGCCGTTTTAACGCCTGTCAGTGATTGCTGAGAGCCTGGACATTCTTTCCTATGGAACGTGAGAAGCAGAGACCGGAGGAGCACCAGGAACTCTCCCAGACATAGAAAAGAGCCTTAAAGCCTTTTGTGCAAAGGCAAAAGCGCCCTGTGTTAGCCGGGGCCCACGGCTGAGCTGGCTGACGTCCTCAAGTTACATGCAAAGTGTTGCGTCCGTAAGCACAGTGGTCCGGAGAGGGGCCTGGGCTGGCATTACAATCTCTCAAAAATTGGACCTAAAAAGGCTAAGTGATGTGATGGACCGTCCTGCCTCCAACTAGGGAAGCAGGGCAGTACAGTAAGACTCCGGCAGGAGACTGCCTTGCTTTAAAAATCTTACTCCTCACAATGTCTTTCTTCGCTTGCTGTGTGAGTTGGGGCAAGTCGTTCATCCTCTGTACGGCCTGGCAAATGGGAATGCACGTGATGATGACTATTTCACGGGGCTTTTGCGCTAACTAAATGACTTGACACAGATCAAGCACTTCAATCGTGCCTGGCACAAAGCGAGTGTTTAGTGAAAGATGCCTGCTGCCAGGAATGACTAAGACAAGCTGCTTCAGGTAGGGAAGGGTTCCCTGTCACGTTAGGTGTCCACAAAGCAGATGACATCTGTTGGGAAGGCTCTGGGGCGGCGGGGGCAGGGGGGGGGGATCCTGGAGCTGAGAAGGGATTGGCTTTGGCAAGCCGAGTGTCTGTGAATTGCATCTGCCTCTGGGCAGGTGGCACATGGTGAGCCTAGCAGACCTCAGTCAGCCAGCAGGCGTGACAGCTGTGCTGTGCTCGATGAAATGGAAATGCACTTCTGTGTGAGCAGGCTGCTGGCAGAGCATGTTCCTGGCAGCTTTCCCCGGTGTGCAGAAATAGGGCGAAACACCCAAGTGTGGCTTCACCAGGGAGGGCAGGAGTGGGCGAATCATCCTTGCCACCCATCAACCCATGCGGGGTATGCAGAGCAGGCACAAGCTGCCTCCTGTTTCTTGCTGTATGGAAGTACAGGAGGGGGAGGAGGGAAAAGAAAAGGCACTGGCCCCAGGCTGGGGCAGTGTGTGGTGGTGGTGGTGGGGTGAAGCGAGGGAAACGGAGACCCAGGGCTGCTTGCACTTCTGTATTCTAGTTTGTGTTGACTTATGGGACTTCTAACTGCCATGATGGTGAGTTTTAACCATCACTTTATGGGAGATTGCCTGTGAGCATTGCCTGTGGGGGACTGATTTGATTGCAAATGCTAATTATTTGGGAGGAGCCAGCCCACTGTGGGCAGTACCATCCCCTAGGCAAGGAATTCTAGACCATAGGGAGGGGGCTGGGCACAAATAAGCGTGTGTGGTGCCTTCATTCTTTCTCTGCTCTTGCCTGTGGGCATGACTGTCTATTTCAACTTCCTGTCTTGACTTCCCCTCAGTGACGGACTAAACCCTGGAACTGTGAGCCACGACGTTCCTAAGTAGTTTTTTGTCAAGCAGTTTTGTCACAGCGCCAAGAAATGAAACTAGAGCAGCTGTTCTTACTAATTTCTGTCACCCTTTTGAAGGTTGTTTTGCCTGTTTGTTTGTTTACTTATTTATTTATTTTGAGACAAGTCACTGCCAGGAACCCACAGTCTTTCTGCCTCAGGCTCTCAAGCCCTAGGATTGCAGGCGTACGTCACCACACCTGGAGTGAAGCCTGCCTGAAGGATAAGGGTGTCTGCTTCAGAAAGATGCTGGAAAGTGTGTGTGTGTATGGGGGCAGGGGGGCAGAGGCAGAGACAGAGACAGACACACACACAGAGAGAGAAATTCATTCAAATTTGAGATTCCACAAGTCTGGATTAAGCAAAATCTGAGTGAGTAGTTTCCTTGAGACCAGCTTCCCCGAGAAGCAGACCCTGAAATAAGGATTTGAATGCAGCTCCTTCAGGCTCGGGTGGTAGAGCGATAACCTGGTGTGCACCCAGGCCCGAGTCTGGTCCTCAGGGCTGCATAAACCAAACAGAGTGCTGCGTGTATTCCATCACCAGCTCCTGGTGAGTTCAAGGCCAGCTTGGGACACTTGGGACACATGGACTCCTATCTCCAAATATGATACAATTAACTCCATTATTCAGGATTTGGAGGAACGTTACATGGGGGGTGAGGGAGAAGGTGACTCTCTGGAGGGCAGCTGGAGACTAACCATAACGAGGGCACATAGGACAGTATCCACAAAGCCCTGTCTCCATAGACCGGCTTTCTTTAGTCCTGAAGGGGACCAGCCCAGGGCTTGTGATTCTCCCGTCCTCCAGTACGTACCTGTGCTGGCTAGTTTACGTGAGCCTGACACAAGCTGGAGTCATCAGAGTTTAGGGGGCCTCCGCTGGGAAAATGCCTCCATAAAATGGGGCAGTGGGCAAGCCTGGAGGGCATTTTCTTAATTAGTGATTGATGGGGGAGGGTCCAGACCATGGTGGGTGGGGTCACCCCTAGGCTTGGGCTTTGTAAGAGAGCAGGCTGAGCGAGCCATGAAGAGCAAGCTAGTAAGCAGCACCCCTCCATGGCCTCTGCATCAGCTCCTGCCTCCAGGTTCCTGCCCTGATTGAGTTTCTGTCCTGACTTCCTTCAGTGATGAACAGTGCTGTGGAAGTGTGAGTCGAATAGACCCTTTCCTCCCCAAGTTGCTTTGGTCACAGTGTTTCATCCAGAAATAGAGACCTTAAGTGGGATGCAGCTGCCTGAGTGGACAGCGGCTTCTGCAGGTGCCGGTGGCAAGGCATCAGTAAGTGATGAATGGCACGATAGTGACCCGTCATCAAACATCTGGGCCTTTAGGAGGGCTGGGCTGTGCCTGGGAAGCGGCGTGGGTCCCCGTGAAGCCTTCCGCAGCCTGAAGGTTCTCAGGTGTCAGCTGTGGGGTTTTGTTGGTTTTGTTTTGTTGGCGTTTGGGTTTTGGTTTGGTTTGGTTATGATAAACAGGTGAAGGAAACCATTGGAAAGAGGAAGAGACTTTCTTATGGCTTGGGGGTTTCAGAGGCTGCAGGCCACGGACAGCAGACCCTGCAGTTCCTGAGTGCTCATGGGACAGGGGGTGGGGGCTGGGGGCTGCTCACCTCACTGTACTTGGGAAGCAGAGGGGAACCCACACTAGTGAACTTCGAACCCCTTTTCTTTCTGTTGGTCTCCAGCCTGTGAGCAGTTGACACCCGGCATTCAGGACACCTTGGCCCTTTGTCCTCTCTAGAAACACCCTCACAGACACTCACAGAGGTTACGTTTCGTTCATCTAGGAGATTCTCAATCGGGTTGACAAGGCAGATGAGCCTTTACACACGCCAGGCCCTGTTAGCTACTAAATGTCTGTAGGAAAACTCGGCTTCTCAGGCCTGCTGCGAAAACTCTTTCCATACCTAGTCGATGTCTTTTATAACTAGAGAATAATTTTAGATTTTGAAAGCATGTGTGTTTGAATCAGCCTCAACCATTCAAGGTAGGTTCTTTAAAAAGGCCTTATCTCTCTCTGACCGTCTCCAGGAAGTGGGAAAGAACTTCCTGGGAAGAAACCAGGAACATGGAAGGATGTTTCCTTTTGTTTCCTAAAACCTGCCCACCTCTTTTATTTTTCAAGGCAGAGACTCATGTTCCTCAAGCTGGCCTCGAATGGCTCTGTAGCCTCCACCTCCCAAGTTCTGGGAATATATGAATCTATGACCTCTCCTGCGTGTATGTGGTGCTGGGGATCGAACCCAGGGCTGCGCGCATATGAGGCAAGAACCCTACCAGGTGAGCTGTAGCTCCAGGCCCAACTTCCTCCAACAGCCTCTTTCTCAAGTCTCCTCAGTTACCTACTTTGTGGGCCCCCTTTATGTGTGAAGGGGCCTTGGAGATAAGTGAAGGGGATACCTGGACTAGAGTCCAGGCCCTGACAGCACTAGCTGCGGGACTCAGTGAGGGCCTGAGGCATCCCCAGGCCTCAGAACACCTTGACATCGCAAGCAGGTCTCAGCCTCGGTCCCTAGAAGGTAGGAACAAGGTGGGGACGAGGGTTTAATGGGGACACATGGAGGACACAGGCCCTCTCCACAGGACTGCGCAGTGTGGCCACAGCATCCTCGTTTTACATTTTTTAAAATTCAATTTGTTTTGTGGTAGTGGCTAGGAATTCTGCAGCATCACACGGGCCCAGGCGAGAGCTGCACCCCTCTGTAAGGCCCCAGCTGACTTGGAGTTTTCTTAAGTGACATCGTGAGATCTCCCAAGTTTTAGATGTTTGCAGCCCCTCCCCCAACCTGGGCCTAGGGTTTTTTTTTTTTTTTTCCCCTTTCCATTAGTGTCAAATAATCTCTTCTGGATAGGATGCTGCTTTGATTTGCTTCTCAGAAACCCACTGATTGGGGCAGGAAGCTTTAGGCTGAGGTCCCATTTGGACCCAGCTAAGTAAACACAGGTTCTTCCAATAGATAAATGTATATCTAACTTAAAAAAAAAAAAATTAGTGTTTAACTGCTTGTATGCCTACACACCATGCACAGTACCCTTGGAGGCCAGAGAAGGGTGTTGCATTCCCTGGAACTGGGGTTATAGATAGTTGTGAATCACCATGTAGATGCCAGGAACAGAACCAAACCTGGGACCTTTGCAAGAGCAACAAGTGCTCTAACCACTGAGCCATCAACACAGGTCACTTTTGAGAACCCCATAACCGAGTCACACATACGCACACATAAAAACACGAATTGCAAACAAACAAAAAAACAACAACAACAAAAAAAACCCAAAACAAAACCAGCCCGAAACAAAAACAAAACAGAGAGGGAGAGAAAAAAAATTCCACAAAAAAAACAAACCAAAGAACTCCCATTGTTTTAAATTTGCAGTTTTTTTGTTGGACTGCATTTACAGCTATTTCGTGTGGCCCATGGGCCATGGGTTGGACGTGTTTTCAAGAGCCAGGAACCAAGGTAAGGTACTTGGCTCGAAGGCTCACAGTTCTAAAGTGACAGTGTGAGGCGAGCAAGGCTCTCCTCGAACAGAGGCCTGGCCTGGTGCTGGTTTACAGACAGCAGCTTGCTCAGTGGGCCTTGAAAGAACGAGCAAGCGAATGATGAGTGGACAGATGAATGTGTCCATTGCCATGAGTCCAGAGAAATCGTTTTATAAACTCCATCCTTCTTACTCTCCGCGTAAGGAACGTTCACAGGGTGACTGTGGTATAGAAAAGGGGGTTCGGGAGTAGAAGGAACAAGGCTCGGGAGATGGGGGAGAGGGAGGAGCAGAGAAAGGCTCACTCCGAAATAAACTCATATGAAATGACCAGAAGGAAACCTGTTAATTTGCCTACAAATTAAAAAATATTACCTTTGAAGAGCAGCTGGTTGAGAACAAGGCTATTTTTAGAGCCTTGCTGCCCCTAGTGGATCACATGCAAAGAGCTATGCACTGGCAACCTCTTGGTGACTTGATGCTGTGGGTCTTTACAAGTCCACAAACAATTCTATTTGTCATCTATCCATCCATCTATCATCTATCTATCTATCTATCTATCTATCTATCTATCTATCTATCTATCTATCTATCCATCCATCTATCTAACATCTATCTACCTACCTATCTATTGTGTGTATGTATGTGCAAAATATACATGGCATGATATGTGTGCAGCAAATACATGCCATGGTGGTGTGTGTGCGCGCACACACACGCTATGGTGTGTCTGGTGAGTCTTTGCTTTCACCAGGGGTTTCTGGGCTTGAACTCACATCATCAGGCTTGTGCAACAAGCACTTTTCAGTGCTGGGTCATTTCACCAGCCTGTTCAATATACTTTATTTAGAGGGGGTGGGGGTTGGGAGCATATGGAGCTGTTCACGTCCCAATCCTTATCCTTCAGGGCGTTCAGAAAAACCCAGGACTAAGGGACACTGGAGGGTTGTTTTCTCATGCAGCAACCCACTGAATTTGTTGGAGAGGGTGAGAGTGGATGGGAATGGTTGACAATATCATATGGAAAATAAACTGATTACCACCTAGGCATACCCCAGCACTGGGGGATAGAAGAGGGGGGTGTGTGAGTTCAAGGCTAGCCTGGGCTACATAGCAAAACCTTGTCTCCAAACAAACAATAAAAAACAAGTTGACTGAAAACTTTTCCAATTAAATTACTCCTTCCACACGCTTTTCCTAGACACTAGGTATCTGCTACTTTCCACTCTGGCGAGCACTATAAAATATGCAACAAATGAACAGCTGTCTAGGAAAACTCTCCAAATGTGGTGACAGATGTTTACACTTGGCTGGACCACTCCTCCTTGTGGACATATTTGCTCTCAACAGTGGGCTTCTGTCGTGTCTTATGGTTCGAATGTGAAATGCCCTGACTCGGGCGGGCCTTTGAAGGTTATGTAGCCCTCTGGCTCCTGTCTACCACTCTCTTTCCTGGTCTGGTCGCCACTGACTGGCTGGAAGTACAGGTCAATATCATAGCCCTTCCTCCCTAAACCCACTCCCATCCATCTTGCCCCAGTGCCAATCATACTGTAGATTTCAGAAACAGCCCCTGCCCTGAGTGCTCCTGCAGGTGAGAAGCTAAGGCCAAGGTCCCAGGCCTTAGGAAGCCACAACTTCAGTCAAGTGACTCTGAAATAGGTTTGTTTTCAGTCTCCCTCGTGTGAATCTCAACTTGGACATGTTAAAGGTATGCATTATTTTATTTTAGTTACATCTATACTTGTGTGTGTGTGTGTGCGTGTGTGTGTGTGTGTAGTTCTTACATGTGAGAGTCCAGAAGAGAGCATAGGACCCCTTGGAGCTGGAGTTACAATTGGTTGTGAACCACCAGACTTGGGTTCCTTGAACTGACCTCAGAGTCCCTACAAGGGCAGAATGTATTCTTAACTGCTGAGCTATCTCTCCAACCCCACACTTACGCTTTCCTGAGCTGATATTCTGCCACTCATTGGTTTTTCTAATTAGTTATTGAATTAATCAGTTGTTGAGATAGGGCTCTTGTATTCCATGCTGGCCTTCATCTTGCAATGTAGAAGATGACCTTGGATTTCTGATCCTCTTTCTCTCGCTCCCAAGTGGTGCAGTTACAGGTGTGTGCTGCCATGCCCAGATTATGTGATGCTAGAGATCAAACCCAGAGCACTGTGCATGTTGGGTAAGAACTCTACAACCTGATCCAAACCCAGCCTCTTGCTCTTCCTTGACTTTGTGCTCATCCCTTCTTCTTTCTTCTTCTTCTTCTTCTTCTTCTTCTTCTTCTTCTTCTTCTTCTTCTTCTTCTTCTTCTTCTTCTTCTTCTCCTCCTTCTCTCCTCCTCCTCCTCCTCCTCCTCCTCCTCCTCTTCTTATTTTTTTGTAATAATAACATAAGTTCAGAGGGTCCATCTGGAATGGCAGGTGTGCTTTGAAGGCTCCCCTCTCTGTACCTGGATCTGAGACTGTCTGCTTCTGCCTCTGGTGACTGGAAGATGGACAGGCCAGGGCCCCTAGTGACACCTTTGGAGCTGGGTGGGCTTTTAGGTTTCCAAAGCCATGCCATTAATAGTTAGCTCTCTCCGCCTCACGCTTGTGGATCAGGATGTAAGCTCTCAGCTGCTGCTCCAGTGCTGCCTGCCTACCCGCCTGAAGCTGTGCTCCCTGCCTTGATGGTCATGGACTCTAACTTCCTGGAACCTTGAACCCCCAAATTAAATATTTTCTTCTCTAAGTGACCCCTGTCACGATGTTTTATCCCAGCAACAGAAAAGTAACTGAGACAATTGGCCTCTGAGGTCGTTCAGATGTGGGAGCCACCCTTGGAGACAGTGGCTCCTTCCTCCTCATGTTTTCCCGAGTTCAACTGTTCCACTTGGATGGGAGTAGACCCAGGCTTCTCACTCCAGCCATGCTGTGGTGGATGAATCAGTGACCTGAACCTCTTCTGACTTTTGTGTACCCCAAAATAAGCCCATAAGGGGGGGGACATTTGGGGGCTTGGGGAAGTAAATAAAAGAAGATTACACAGTTCAAACAGACTTGAGGTCCCTACATGGTTTATTAGCTTCAAAGTATGGGGCTAGGTGTGACCATGATCATGTCAGGAGGGATCTGTGGACCTATGTCCCTCTGATCCTCTGTCCTGCTGCTCCTGTGTTTTTCACTGTTCCTTTATTGTAATAACGTGTATGAGATGATCTGTTTGCAAAGAGGAAAGGTTTATTTTGGTCATGGTTCAGGTGGCCTTAGCATAAGCGTTTTTTCCACCCATGAAAGAACTTAGTCTGAAGAGAGAAGCAGTACTCTATCCATGAAGCTTCTATCCATGAGGCAGGCCAGACAGGCAGAGGAGGAGATGGGGCAACCACCTGGCTGGAGGCTGATGCAACCTCGGGCTGTGTTATGTGGAACATGGGTGACCAAGATGACCCTAATTGACCTTTGCTTCCTTATAATGGGCATCCGCATGTCGTCAGCCTGACAGGATTGTCTGTTCACTGCGCACGGGATGACACACACAAGACCAGGTCAAACAAGTAAAACTTACTCCGGTAAAGGCCACGGTGGCTAGGACCCCACACGTGGCTCTACACAGCACCTTGCCTCCTTTCAACTCATGTTACCAGCCACATCCTAGGTCCCAAGCTGCCTTACTTCTGGATCAGACTTAATTTTTGTTTATTTATATTAATTTAGTTACTTATGTCCCTGTTGGCGCCCTAATTTGGACCATAAAATAATGCTTAAAGGAATTTAAATAATAATGATCTTCTATACTTCTACCATCCTCCTTGACTCTATAGCTCACCTCGAAAGTGGAGTTGCAGGCATTCACTTATGTTTGTGAAACAGGCTAATGCCCTCGGGGAAGAAGGAAGGGCTTCCTGTCCTTCTTGGGCAAAAGCAGGAGGTCTTAGCATCCCTTTCTTTGCTGACTCCTGTGCGCTGGGCCTGCTCCTGATACCCTGGTGTGTCCTCTCTGCCCAAGGGCTCTCCCATTGGTTCTGTACCATTTCACCCAGGCACGGGCTTTCCCTTATAGTGACGTCTCCTACACTCCAAGTAACAGAAGCAATCAGGAGAGGAAAAGCATCGCAAGGAATTCATGTAGTGGGTGAGTGGTTATGTCCGCTTCCACTCGGGGAGCCATTCACATCAAGCTGGATTTGGAGGAGGATTCTTAGAGGAATGGAGCCGGAACTGACCTGAAAACATCCTGTCCGTTTGCCTTCACGGTGCCATGCAGACACCGTGCAGGCTTCTGGGGGAAAAAGACGTTAGTGATCTCACCCAACCTGACATGCGAAGTGTTCCGCTGGAACAGGGAATGAAGGTTAGCGGGTAAGCAGCTGCTTTCTGATTGGATCTGAGGCCTCTTCACAGGAGGGAATCCATGCCGAGGACTGTAAACCTGGTCAAAAGCCATGGCTCAGGAGTTCACAGGCTCTATGGGGAGCCTATGGTCGTTTTGCTAAATTGACGTGTTGACAAACTGCCAGTATTTGTTCTTATCCCATAGCTGCTGTGCTGTAGCGGGCAGTCGTTAAAGCAGATTCAGAACTGTACAAAGCACTGAGAATAAGTGACCGTCGAACGCTCAGTTCTAAATGAGACATCTCTATCACTCCCCACCCCGAACCAAGGCTGAGGGAGCCTCACAGACCAGGGGATGGGACAATGTAAGAGCCGGAGGATGTGAAAAGGTGAACCCTGGACTCTCCAGATCTGATCAGCCAAGACACCTGCCTGGTAGATGACTGGATTTTGTGAACACGACTTGGTAGACTTCAGTGATCAAAAATATTTCTCCAGAAGAGGATCTGTAACCTTCCTCACGGTGCCTAGTGAAACACCAAGAGGTCCAGAGAAGAATCATCCAAATACTATACAGGTATAATCTACCTATATAACGGAGTGGAAAATGGAGAGTGCCTTGGGGCTCTTGAAGGACCTGGAGGCTCAGAAACTACCTTTGTGTGAGCTGTAAATGAGGGAGGTGGAAAGGTAATGTCTCAGCCATCAGGTTCCCTTCCCTCCCAGGGGGATGTCCTGACTTACAAGCTACACATCTTTCTTGGCTCTACCTCTAGGGAATATGGCCCTAAATCCAGCATAGTTCACACTGGTCACTATTAGACACCCTGAATACTGGAGCCCTGGTAAAACTGGAATGGATGTTTATAATGTGTCGTTTAAGATATTCTAGGGAATTATGGAAATGGAAACTATATTGTTGAGTCAGGGTGTAGCTCAGTTAGTAGAGCTACTCAGCATCATACTCAGCATGATATGAAACCAGACAACATGACATTTGCTTGTAAGCCTTCACTCAGGAGGTAGAGGCAAGAGGACCAAAAGCCCATGGTTATCTTTGGACATACAGAGAACTTGAGGCCAGTTTGGTCTACATGAGACCCCATCTAAAAAAATAAAAGAATAAAAGAATAAGTTGTCAAACCTTTTTGGAATTAAATTTCTACGGGATTTGTAAATGTTTGTATATCTTTGACTGATAACTGGAAAGTAAGGACAGCTGGCTAGATGAGGCGAGCATCTGCCCTGTACACACAGCAACTGGCACAGATTTCGAGTGCCCTTGGGGTTGTAGGAGGGCTCACTCGACCCATTTACACCCCTATTCTTCTTTTTTTTTTTTTTGGTTTTTCAAGACAGGGTTTTCTCTGTATAGCTTTGCGCCTTTCCTGGACTCGCTTTGGAGACCAGGCTGGCCTCGAACTCACAGAGATCCGCTGCCTCTGCCTCCCGAGTGCTGGGATTAAAGGCGTGCACCACCACCGCCCAGCCCCTATTATTCTTGTTGCTTAAGAGGCAGCCATTTATTGACCCAGCAAATGTTTGTTTGGCTACTGATTTCATGCCTGCTGCTGTGGGACCCTGACTACAATGACAAGATCCTTTTTCTCATTGGACTCACAGGACATTGGGGGGAGCCAAATATGTAAGTGTCTGTGGAAGGTGGAGACAGAAAGGGTGAGGGGCGTCTCTATACCAGGGCAAATCTCCTTCCAGTTCCTCAACTGTGACCTCTGGAAGACTAGGGAGGGTGGCCCGGAGACTCCCTGTCCCAGAATGAGGAGGTTCCTTGGTGAGCAGAAAACAGTTTTAGTGTGGTACTACATAGGGTCACCCCAGAAAAGACCTTTGGCCTGGTTGTCCCATTCACACACATCTCAGTGGTACACACTCCGCACTCAAGAGAAAAAGGAAGAAAAGAAGCAGGCCACAAAAACAACTCCATCAGTTTACCAAGGATTTCCCAGGTAAACAACACACACCACCAAAGCCTGCGCTCACATCAGGTACGACTGAGCGCCGTGGTTATTAGAAATAGTCTTCTTTATTTCCACATCTGTATAAAAAGTTCTAGTGTATTTGGGCTGGTAAAAGAAAAGCCACAGTAATATAAAGAGAATTACGGGAAGTTTTAAAAAAAAAAAAAAAGGTAATGTTTTTAGTGTTTGAGAAAGCAGTTGTGAGATTTCTTCTTTGGCTTAATTATCCAAGCGGTCGAAACTCTGGGTCTGGAACTTCCTGGAAGTCATCTGGTATGGTGTCTGCAATGAGAACCCGGGTGGTGGTCAGGGAGGGTCCTCCCACCCTGCCGTCGTGGCCCGCCGCAGGCTGCCAGGCCGCCTCTAGGGGGCACTGTCGGCCCGCCCAAGACTCCCACAGGCTCGCAGCCATTTTCTACTCAGGCTGCCTTGTACACACGTTGCTGGTTTCAAGCCAGCAGTGCTTATTCATAGGCCTGAGGAAAATTAGCCAGCAGAGTGCCTTTTCAGGCTGTGATTATGTTTGAGCCGTATGAAAAGAAAGGCGGCCTGTAAATTAAACTGAATACATTTCGCACTGAACCCCTCACTCTAAACCATGCAGTTTAAACTCTATGGGTTTCAATTTTCACATCTGGGAAACGGGAAAGCCTGGCTCTGCCTTTCGCTCATGCTATGCAGGGAAAGATCAGGTTTTAATGAGCACTCCAGGCTTCGGGAAGGGTGTGTGCTACAGAAATAAGATGCGGCTTCTCTGGGTCTCTCCCAGCCCCCTCCCAGCCCTGTTGAGAGGTAAACGGGTGGGAAGGTTACCATTGCAGCGGTACTTGAGGTTGGACCAGATGATGTTTTCTTGAGAGAAGCAGAACACACCAAGTCGGCCTCCGCGCATGGTGGTGTCTATGGTGACCCCAGAGTCAGCCACCAACTCCGAGCCTTCGTAAAAACGCACCCTGCAGACAGCACAGGTAGGTGCCCATAGTGGAGGACGGGTTCCACAGCTGACTTACGTGCTTGCCTCTTTATTCAGGCGTGTTATTTTCCACTGACCCTAGCTGGTCCCTCCCCACTGAGATCAGAAGTTCCCCGGGACACGAACCAAGTGTCCATGTCTCCCTAACTTGTCTTACACAGGTCCAGCATGGTATCAGGTACCTTGACAGGTCCTTGCTGGTGCGTTAAAAATAGCCTGACATCACAGACAAGAGGTTTTATGGCTTCACTGTCTTGTGAGTTATTATGTTTGGATGCTGTGAAGAACTCCTGCTCTTCCTCAGGTCTCACTGATTTCACTGCATGGACCCTCAGCGCCTCAGTTCTCACCGAGACAGCACCCCATGAGCAGCTTTAGGCAGCTGCCGGGGTAATTTCAGTTGTCATGGTAGCAGTGAGTGCCAGAGGCCCCTACATGTCTTACAATATCCCCGAGTGAATAGTCAAAGCTTGTCCTTGTCCAGACCCTTGTGGAGTGTCCCCAGGACACTCGGGGAGGTGTGGAACTGGTCAGTGAGTTGGGTCCGGGCGAGGGAACTGTGTTTTAGCTCTGAGCATCCATCTCTACCCTGACTTCATGTTAAGCTCAATTTCCCAGGGTAAACTGAGAAATGCCGGAGCACTTGTGTTGTTCGGAAATTAAGAATTGGTCCCCAGATCAGTATTGAGAACGCCATTGTTAATATTTAATTCTCCTCCACAATACTCTGTGTTTGAACACCACCTTCAGGTGATTCTAGGCATAGCTCCCAATGGCTCTTTCCTTTGTCCTCTGGTGTAACCGTGCCCAGACATTTCCTATTTTGTTGTATAGCGATCAATTCTCATTTCTTTGCCGTTTTAGGATTCAGGATGATCTTTCTAAAATTATATATATATAGGTCATATTTTCTGTGATTTCTTTTTGGGACGAAAGAGGCATATTGAGCTGCAATCAGGTAAGAGCATGATCAAGCCTGCTCTTCCTGTGAGTGAACAGAAACATCGACACAAGTCCACCAAGGACCAGGACGTGAATTGGCTCTCACCACTTTGTTCTCCTTAGGTGCACCAGACACCCCGGTACCTTCCTGCCCTGGCTAGGAAACAGTCATCCATATGTCCACTCACTACAGCACACTAGCTTTGCAAGTCTAGGGCATGAAGACGGACCGCATTTCAAAGACACAGCTCTGAGCCACCGTGACTCCCAAGACGAGTTTAAAAAAAAAAAGTTCTATAAAGAAATAAGGCCATCACATCAGTCACGTGATGGATGACAGTTTCTGCTGTGCACAGTGCATGCCAGGCAAACCACAGATGTGCCCTTTGGAACTTATGACCCAGCAGCAGGGACAGACTGTAAGAACTCTGCATCGGAGTGGACTGTGCGTGAGGAGGGATCACTGGGCCTGGAGGAGTCTTGGGGACGTCTGGCTATCACCTCCGCTGCATCTTGTCCCACTCATCAGGTCCTACTCTCACACGGTCCGAAGAGCACACCCAAGGCCACAGCCTCCCCGTGAAGTACCTTCGCTCTGCAGCTTGGGTCTGTTGTCCGGAACAGTTAAGCCCAGTGTCTGCACCCCACCTCTCTTCTGGGAGCCCTGCCCTGAGGACTGTCAGAGGTCGGCGCAGCTCAGGGAAGTGGAGGCTGTGGTCTGTAGAGCGGCCTGGGGGGCTCCCCTCCCGCCACGGCAGGAGGGCCCTCAGCCTACCTGATGTAGCCCACCTGGGGCCTGTGTTGAAGGAACCAGCGGTACGACACCTTGTCTTTCCAGCCCACGTTCCTGGAGTCCTTCACAGCAGCCTGACCTGGTCGCTGGTGTCCCCCGTGTGCCACAGGGAGTTGCGGAGATGCTCCCTGGGCCAGTTTTTAGACTTGACAGCCTGGACGAAGACACGGGCAAGACGTTAGGGCAGGACACGCTTCAGGGGTCTGGGGTCCACATGGAGGTGAATCCACGTTCGTTGCCAGCCTCCTGCAGTTTTTTTATTTTATTTATTTATTTATTTATTTTTTATTTTTAAAGTTTTTTTTTTTTATTTATTATGTATACAGTGGAGTGTTTTGCCTGCAGGCCAGAAGAGGGCGCCAGAATCTCATTGTAGATGGTTGTGAGCCACCATGTGGTTTGCTGGGAATTGAACTCAGGACCTCTGGAAGAACAGCCAGTGCTCTTAACCTCTGAGCCATCTCTCCAGCCCGCCAGCCTGCAGTTTTTATGCCGGCAAGAAGCATAAACTTGAAATGTCATTTCTACTGAGCTGGCCCCAGCCCTGCGGGAGTCAGCAGTGGATAGTCCTGTGCTCTTCACTCCACCTTTTCCTGATGCAAGTCCATGGCTCTGCCTGTTGGCCCACCGAGGGCCCCCAACGAATGTCTGGCTGCAGCAGTACGCCTCCTGTCCTAGCAGGTGTGGCAGAGGTAGCCGGCCGTTCCCATCCAGTCCATCCCTTTGATTAAATACATTGGCCAACTTCTCACAGGGTTGGCCAGAAGCAGGCCTTCAACCAGTGGTTCTCAACCTGTGGGCCGTGACCCCCCACCTCTAACCGCTCTCTCCAAAAATATTTATATTACGATCCACAACAGTAGCAAAATAACAGTTATGGAGTAGCAACGAAAATAATGTTATGGTTGGGGGGTCACCACACCATGTGGAACCGCATTCGAGGTCGCAGCGTTGGGAGGGTTGAGAACCACTGCTAAACCTCCACCTCTTGGACCCCACTCAGCCTGACCCTTCCGGCACGAAAGCCACCCAGGTTGGAATGTAGCTAGTTCAATGGAGGGAAAGAAAGCCGTCATCTTAGGGTCCCTGAGCCAGCAGCAGCATGACTGTGTCCATTTCTCAGACTGACTTAGTGCCTTTCTGGGAACTCTAACTTTAAAGGAAGGTGAGGGGCCTAGAAGAAAGGCAGGCATGGGACTCAGACCACCAATACCTGAGCTGAATGCCCGGCTCTGCGACTGCGCGGAACGGTGTGGCCTGAGTACGTCTGCTCTGTCTGCTTCCACATATAGAAGCTGGAGCTGTCTTGGTAGCCAAAAAATAAAGCCGGCATAGTCGTCATCTGTCTGGGTGTTTACGTGGAAGGTCCCTTCAAAGTCAACGCCATTAAATGCCGTGTACCCTGCGGAGTCAGATGCAATTAGGAGAAGCCACGCGAGCAGCTGCAGAGTTCTGAACACATGGGCAGAGGCTCAGGACGTACCCACTGCTAGGCCGGGGTCACTGTTCATGGTCTGCACAATTTCCATGCCCTGGGAGAGAGGGAAAGGAGTTCAGACAACCTTGAGGGGGCAGAGAGAACTGGGGACCGCCCGGGACCTCAGGCACCAAAGTGACGGTGTACAGTCCAGTAATCTGACCCGTTGTTATATATTTATATAAATATCTACTTAAAGGAGGCGCATGTGTGGCAAGAAGGCTTAAAGAAAGCTCAGGGTTGACTCTGCTACACTGTCAATAAGCTGATTTAATAAGCCCTGAGCCAGGTAGGAGCATACAACCCACATCCTAATGGACCTTTGTGGTAGTGTCCGTACTTAACACAACACACAGTCACCTGGGAAGAGAAACGATGATGGACTGTCCAGGTTAGGTTCCTGTGCACATATCTGTGGGGGAATTATCTATTATGTTAGTTGCTGTGGGAAGACTCAGCCTTCTGTGGGTAGCACCATTTGCTGGCTTTGGTCTAGGCCTACAGGGTGGGGAGGGGAGCGGAGTACCAGGCATGCATGCATTTCTCTCAGCTCTTGACTACGGATGTGATGTGACTAGCTACTCCAAGTTCCCTGCCTTGACTTCCCTACAACACTGGACTACGACTCGGAATGGTGAGGGAAAATAGACTCTTTCTCCCCTTAGTGTCTTTGGTCAGAGTATTTTGTCACAGCCACCCCATGAAACTAGGACCGATGGATGTGCTCTGTGACTCTGGAAACCCCACTAGCCCTGTGCCCTCTTCGGTGGCACAGGCAGGGGCACCTGCAGCGGCAGTCTATTGGAGAGACGAGGAACATGGCTTATGGGTCACATGGCCGAGGCTCAGCCATCTCAGCCACTTGCTGAAATGCACCGGAGCAACCACAAACGTTTTAGGGAGAGTCAATTCCATCTTCTGTGAAAGCATAGTGCCACAAGGCCACCAGGAGGGGCATGTGCCCAGAGAGTAGAGCCATGTGGTGGTCAATGCCCTCCACATGCTACCACTCCCAGGATGTCCTAGATAGAAGGCTGAGTGGAACTGGGCGGCGGTGGCGCACGCCTTTAAATCCCAGCACTCAGGAGGCAGAGCCAGGCGGATCTCTGTGAGTTCGAGGTCAGCCTGGGCTACAGAGCGAGATCCAGGACAGGCACCAAAACTACACAGAGAAACCCTGTCTCGAAAAACAAAAGAAAAAAAGAAAGCCTGAGTGGAACTGCTGACAACATGTACCGTGTACCTGGTTCAGGACCACCCAGTTGGGGTCGATCTGGGCATCCCCTTCAGGGTCCAGGACCACAGTCTGGTAGGCCCTAAAGTCAGTCAGGGTGATCTCTGCGTTCTCGGGGCAGACGTCAATGCGATCGATGACCTGGTCCTGGTCGAAGTCTGCTTCACAGATGTCCCCTACTCCATCATCTGAGTGGGTGAAGGGAGGAGTCAGGGATACAAGGAAGCGAAATGATGCTGAGGCCCACCTCCTCCGCAGAGAAGGGGCCGGGCAGGAGACGGAAACGCCCCAGCTCCCACGCCAGGCCAGGGCTTTTTTAGAGTCAGGAGAGGGCCTGCTTTTGCTGAGTCGACTGGGCCCCATCCCGGAGCCTCGTGATAGCCAATCAGGCCACTCAGAAGCCACCTGGAGTTTCCGGTAACATCAGTCTCAAAGGTTGCCCCCACTCTTTCCCAGAAAGTTCTGACACACAGTTCGGCTCACCGCCTGGTAGCTAGATCTTAAGCTTGACCTTACACGGAGCAAACGTCTAACATGTGCACCAGCCCAGGAATGATTATCACCAGCGTATCTTTAAGACCAACTTTGGTGTCCCCTAAGCTGAAGGTGGCGTCTAGGTGCATTCTGCTCACAGCCAGACAGCTTAGACACTGCATTTGCTTGGCTAGGATGAGCCTTGTCCACCCATGCCATTTCACATCTGGCCTGGTGCACGTGGCTCCCTACCTACCCGGTCCCCACAGGTATGTGAGTTTGTGCGTCCCTCTCTGTATGACCCCTTTCCTGACTCCCGGGGCCGGAAGCAAGCAGGCCCAGAGCTGCCCTGAGGGCCTTCGGGGACCAAGCTGCGGCGTGTGGCTGTGTCCCGTTCTATGGGATCTCAGCCCAGCCCAGCTCAGGAAGCAGCAAGGCTGATCAGCTCTGCCCAACTTGCAGCCTGCTGTCTACCAGATGTCTGCCGTCTACACCAGCTGGATCCGAAGCAGAAGCTGGCGGGGGTGCGGGAAAGCTGAGGATGCCCTGGGGAAGTATGCATCCCTTCACGTGGCTGCAGGGAATCTTAGAGGTGTGTGTGTGTGTGTGTCCCACCAGCCCTGGGCTGAGCATGCTTACTGTTACTGTCTTCCTGGGCTGGGTTGGGAACCAGGCGGCAGTTGTCTGGGCCCGGGGGCACCAGGTCTGGGATGCCATCATTATCATCGTCATCGTCACACTCATCGCCAATCCCGTCCTTGTCAGTGTCCAGCTGGGCACTGTTAATGACGGTGGGGCAGTTGTCTGTGCTGTCCTGGTGGCCGTCTCCATCACTGTAGAAGGAAAGGTTGCGGATTAGCAGAGCCCGAAGCCTCCGCGCCCAGGCAGGCAGGCAGGCGTCTGGGTGGGCTGTCAGCAGGCTGGGTTTTTTATCAGACCCTATCAGACCTTCCTTTGATAAGGCGGCCTCAGAAACAACTCCCCGCTTCCCCAAGTCTCCTGAAAGAAGACAGCCCTTCCTGTTTGAAGATAAGAGTCTATTTCTGTGCCGTGTGACCCGGGCTGCTGTCGTCTCTAAGGACTGCTGGGTGACACCTCTCTCCGAGGGGGTGTGAATGTACGTGTGACAGCAAGCGACGTGGAGGCACATGTGAGTCCTTGCTCAGGCATCGGTGAGCCGTGACCTCAGGCACGGCGCTGGACCTGAGAGGTGCACAGTCTTCATCTATAAAACAGCGACAAACACAGGGCCTGCCCCGAAGGGCAGCTTGGAGACCGAGTGTTTCCATTTTTAGCACCTGTAAGAAGCCCACCCTAAGCCCCCGGCTCTAGGGTCAAGCCCTCGGTGTTTTCTGCTACGTTGATGTTCATGATTCCCATATGGTGACCCATGAGGACTCAGACCTGAATGCCATGGGGAGGGTGGTGGAGAAGAGGGCCATTTTTCCCCCAGAAGTGGTTGTAACCCAGGAAGCTCACTCTCTGTCCATCTGACCTTTCTTCTTTCCAGGATGAAGGGCTACAGTGGCGGGGGGTGTGGGGTGTGGAGGGGGTAGCAGCCTCGGGGGTAAGTAGTACAACTGCTCTGTCTCCGGGAGGACCATCCGAGTCTTCTGGAACCTTCCATGGCCACTAGGGCTCGGCATGGCTTCTCTTCTCCCTCTGCTCCACTCAAAGCCTGGCCTGCCTGGCTTAGAAAATGCTATTATACTCTCTAGGGGAAGACACAGAGGGAAGCTCTTCTTTTCATACAGAGGGCAGAAGGGCCCCAGAGGAGTGAGTTCAACGTGGACATTGGAATACTGAAGCTGAGAAAGCCGAATTTCTGCACTTCTCATGGCACAAGAGGGAGCCGGCTGGATCAGCACCAAGCACAGAGCCCTGCCCCAGCCCCACCGCCTCTCTGGAGAAACAAGCAGTTCCTAGCCCCCTCCCGGTGTGGCTCAAGTTCATGGGAATTAAAATATGGCAGCATGAGTCATTTATTTTAGGCATATATCTAGAGGCTGGCGGGATAGGCTATTTTAGAAATTTCTATAGATGGTAATCGGAGTACACGATGACCCACCACTGGGAACATTCTCGATGCACACGACACATCATTTAGTTGTCAGGGCGCCCGTCTACCTTCTGCTCTGAGAAACAGACAGCCAGTGTCAGGCTGTGTCACGGTCAGGCTCGCCTGTGCTGTGGTCCCATGACAGCCACCGTCCTCCAGGAGTTGCCCAAGGGATGGCCCTGAGCTGGCCCTTCCCCTGTCTTACTTTGAGTTTTCTCTTAGCTGAGAAGGTGTGGCAATTGTCTCTACTGTTCTGATGAAGCAATAGCTTCTGAGAGATTGAGGGAACATTGGAGTTCACTTGGCTGGGAGGCACAGGGCGGCGGGAAGGACAGGGCATGAAGAAGACGGGACCTTGCAGGAGCCGTCCTGAGCAAGGCGGGGGTTGGGAGGGGTCTGACTCTGTAAGGCAACCAACTGAGTCTGCGGTCCAGTTAGTAGAAGAACCATGTGCTGTCCTGCGTTGACTTTGGGGAATCTTAGACCTGTCCTGACCACCTTTCCAAGAATCACCCATGGGGGCAGGGGGATGAACTCTAGCTAGGTGGTAGAGTGCTTGGCTAGCAGGGACAAGACCCTAGTTAAATCCACAGTAAATTAATGCAAATCCCCCAAGGTCCCAAGGAGAGGAAGGGCCAGTGCCCGGGAGTGCAGCCACCTAGGGCTGAGTGGCACTTGGCTGTGCTTTTCCTGTGTGCCCCCCCCCCCCCCGACTCCAGCACCTACTCCGTCCTCATCCTTTTTCTGTTTCTTCTGTAGTGGTGCTGAGGAACCCACTCCTGGCTTTGCACATGCTAGGTGAATGTTTTATCATTAAGCTCTGTCCCCAGCTCTCCCCGGTCTTCATGTCAGACTCCATGTTGGGCTAGGAAGCATGGCAGAATGCTCTCCACAGAATAATTCCTCTCAATGAAATAGAAAAGGCACCAAGGACAATATAAAACGGCAGTGATCGCAACCAGCTCCTCTGTTTGGAGCGATGATGAACCTTTCCTGATGTGATAATAAAAGGGCTAACGTCTACTGAGTGCTAACTATATGACAGAAACCACCAAACGCACTTTCCCTGGATTACGTCAATTCCATACCAGCCCACGGGCTACATATCTACAGTCGCTCCCATTTTCAGGAGGCACAGAGAGATTCGGCCATGAACGGCACCTGGCTGCCTTACTCCAAAGCCCTCCTGCAAGGCTCCATGGTGTTACATCTCTTTCGCAGAAGAGCTCAGGTGCTGGGCGGAGCTGAAGCCACCCTGCACAGTACTTTGTGGGAGATACAATGGCCTGGACCAAAGGTGGAACCACCGTCTCCCGGCAACCCGATTCATCCAGGGATCCTGGAGCGCAATGCCAGCAGATCCCCACTCCCCCCAGATCTTCCACCTGTTTCCCTGCAGCTGGGAGGCATGCCATACCTGTCCTGGTTGGTGTCGCAGGAGTCCCCAACCAGATCATTATCCACGTCCGACTGCAAAGAGAGCAAAACGTGTTAATTTACCGCGGGGAGGGGAGGGGGAAAGGGGGGCTGCCATGTATGGACTGTTCCCGAGAAGGTGAGCCTGGCCCATCAACACTGGGGTTCAGGAATTGTTTCTTGGGAGCTAGAGTGCTCCAAAAAGCTGCAAAAGGACGCCACCCTATTGGTGTGGGCACAATGCTGAATTTTCCAAAAAAGCCTTTTAAAATACCAAGCTTCGTGGAGGGGCTGCCCACACACCAGATGAGCTGCTTGGGAAGGGCTCTGGGCGGCACAGTGGCTAGCCGAGACTGGGTGCACTGACTGGATCGGGAGGGAGCCAGCCACAGGCATGGGTCAAATAGCACACTGACTCTGGGTTGCCTCGGCACTTTGGAGTTGAGAACAGGATGAGGAGTGAGGCACAGTGGGTAACAAGGACTCTCTTCTGGGCTTCAGAGACAGACTGCTCACCACACCCAAGGATCCAAGCAGCAGGTGTATGGGCAGAGAAACAACGTATCACTTACTGAACTTAATCTGCAACATCCACACGCAGACTTAGTAACTAAGGGGGCGTGCGATTAGGCTCATGTCCATCTTTCTAGTTTCTCTGACAGCAGAAACGTGTTTGGGCCTCATTAAGCTTATGTTGCTAATGTCATCAGTGTTGTGCGGCTGTGAGGTGATTCCCAAGGGCCTCACCAGTCCCCATCCCGACTCATCAGGTGGTGCCATCTTGTTCTGATTCCATTTTGTGTTTGCTTAGACAGTTCTCAGCCCTCTCCCCGGAACCTTCTCTCAACAGGCACACCTGCCTTGGCCACACATTTGGGATTTCCACGTCCTTGACCAGGGTCCAGATGTATAAACCAAATTAAACTAAAATAACTAGAAAAAATATGAGTGAAAAAATAACTGGCATGTTTTATCTAAAATAATTACTATGCTCTGCCATGAATGGATTGTTTCAAGGTGACTCTGACCCTCATCTAACTTTGACATAATAATTATAGTCTTTGTGGTTTTTGCCTTTCAAAACTCTGTATCCCTGAGCTTGGGCACCAAGAGACTTTTCAGAGGCACAAGCCTGCTCTTGGTCGGGCCATCAGTAAAAAAGGACTTGAAACCGTTCACTGGCTTAACTAGCATGGCTGTCAGTAAGGATCTCGTGTGGATCATTTTCCTCCCATCATTCTCAGGCCTAACTATGTCATCTCTCCCCTGGAGCTGTGATACCACAGCAAAGAACGGCCAACAGCTTGCCTGGGTTTTTCCAGATGTTGATTGTTAGGGAATCTTTTTTTTTTTTTAAATTAATTAATTAATTTATTATGTATACAGCGTTCTGTCTGCATGTATGCCTGCAGGCCAGAAGATGGTGCCAGATCTCACTACAGATGGTTGTGAGCCATCAGGTGGTTGCTGGGAATTGAACTCAGGACCTCTGGAAGGACAGTCAGTGCTCTTAACCTCTGAGCCATCTCTCCAGCCTTCGTTAGGGAATCTTTACGTGCAGGAGTTCAATCCACCATGTGAACTCTGTCTTACCTGGTTAGGGTTACTGACGTCAGGACAGCTATCACAAGCATCTCCGACACCATCACTATCCCGATCCCGCTGGTCACGGTTGGGAACTCTGGGACAGTTGTCTAAAATGTTTTTTATTCCTGCAAGAAAAGAATGCTACCATGGGTGGGGAGACTGCCATAGGAAAGGGTGGAACATAGAGACTTCTAGCTGCTGAGAGGCCAGGCTGTGGTCACTTATTCCCGCGGGGCCATTGTTACATTGCCGTCCTTAGTAGTATCTGGAGGTGACCTCAAGGCAAGGCTTCTGTGACACTCAGATATGAACAGCTCTCTAAGGCAGCTATCCAGTGAACTCTAGTTTGTCTAAGATGTTAAGGGTTATGGCAGCATCTGGAGAAGGAGGCCATGATGACTGGGTGGGCTGACTCAGCAAAGGAGGACCTTGTAAGTGTCTAAATTTGATTGGAGACAAAAAGACCTTTGGGCAGTGGTATATAGGAGCTGAGCCTGGGCCTATTGAATCCCTGTCTCCCAGTTTCATGTTCGATGACATTTGAAATCAACAGTGAAGAGAATAAGATTGTAGAAATGAACACATGCTACAGGTTAGGGGTACTTTATCGACTGGTTTATCAGCATACCATCGCAGTGACATTGTCACTTAAGCTCAGGTAGGCCTATGCTTTAGGAGAGAGGTACGTATATTCTGGAGGAGTGAATGTGTGTGTTTGAGAGGGTAGCATTTTTAAAAGGAGGTTCTTCCAATGGTGCGGTATGTTTTCAGAAACTCAGATCCTAGGCTGCCTTTTAATGATAGTTGTTTGTCATATGCTATGGACATCATATTGAATAAAAATGTCCTTCCTCAAGCTCCATGAGGCTTCAGAGCTGCCCATGGCATGGGACCTCACATGGCATGGGACCTCAATCTCCCCTGTGGTAGAGTCCCAGAGCTTGGCAGTACAACCACCAGCCCTGCCCAGAGCAGGCAGGGGCTGGGCACATCTTCCTGGTCAGCATTCAGGAGGAGCCTGTCCCCACGGTATAGCATCTGATCCTTGTAGCTTGCTTTCTTGGATCTCCAGCCCCCAAATCACGACACGGAGACTTATTATTTGCCATGAATGTTTGGCCTTAGTTTAGACTTGTCCCACTAGCTCTTAGAACTTACATTAACCTGTTTTTCTTTGTCTACGTTTTACCTCAGGGCTTTTTGCCTTTCATTCTGTATGTCCTACTGTCCCACTTCCTCCATGTCTGTCTGTCTGGCCCTGGATGTCTCCCTTTCTTTCTCCCTCTTTCTTTCTTCTCTCAGGAACCTAGATTCCTCCTCCTACGTATTCTCTCTGCCCGCCAGCCCCCCATCCCTTTCTGCCTAGCTGTTGGCCATTCAGCTTTTTATTAGACCAATCAGGTGCCTCAGGCAGGCAAGCTGAAACAGATGCAGCACATCTTTACATAGTTAAACGATGCAGCATAAACAAATGTAACACATCTTTACATAGTTAAAGTAATATTCCACAACAGACCTTACTCAGTTCTCCATTCCCAGGTCTCTCCTAAACTGAGCAGTGGGTTGGGGTGGGGGAGGAGCCAGGAAGGCAGAGGCCCTGTAGACACCGCCCTGACAAGACACTAGTAGAAGGTGCTCTCTCTGAGTTCCTGCCAATAGTATAACGTAGCAGAAACATCTAGGGTAACTGGGCCACCAGACCTAGGTCAGAGAGTCCGCTAGAGGGGGAGTTCCCGAGTCAGCATGTCTGTCTCCATTCTTGGTGAGGTCGAAAGGACAAAGGAAATGAAGGGCTGAGCAAAGCACACCTACCATCTCCGTCCATGTCGTCATCACAGGCATCCCCTTTTCCATCTCCATCAGTGTCCCTCTGGTCATTATTCAGGACAGTCCGGCAGTTGTCACAGGCATCCCCGAAGATATCTTTATCACTGTTCCTTTGGTCTATATTGTGAGTCAGGACACAGTTGTCCTAAATGGCAAGAAGGTGGGACACTTACTCAGACTTACTTATGCCTGTCTCGCTGCGGTGGCTGCCCAGGTCTGTCTGTTTTATATTTTAAGCACACGTGACACTCGCAGGACAAGCTGCAGTGCTGTGGGAACATGGGCATGGAGACTAAAGTCTGAGATGGTTCATCTCAGTGGCTGGCTTCGCAGGCTCTCCTCCACAATCCCTTCCCGGGGTGCTGCAGTGTGCACACTCTCCCCACCAAGCTGGTACCTGCTCATTCAGGATCCCATCTCCATCAGCATCCTCATCACAGGCATCTCCGATGCCGTCTCCATCTGCATCTTCTTGGCCAGAGTTTGGCACATACTTGCAGTTATCCTGATGGCGGAAACAGCTCAGAGTCACGTCCTAGCCATCTGTCTCATGTCAAAAAGTATTTCTGACCTCCAGACTGAGTGTGGCTGCCTGACTTAGCTAGTGGCCGTTTTCTTTGCTTTGTTTGAGATGCAGTGTAGTGCATTCCTGCTGAGCTCCTGGCCTGGTTCCAGAGAGCAGCACCTAGCCCTCATCCTTCCTTTGTTCAACCACACCTTTGGTTCCTCTTACCTTTTGTTTCTCTTATCGCCCTATGTGAATCTTGTCTGAGAGTCAAGGATCAGAGAGTCCCCCAACGATCAAAGGCCTATGCAAAACTTGGTCCAGGAAACCCGGAAAACCGAGGTACCTGATAATTCAAGTAATTTGCACCTGGCATTTGGTCTCTGGGAGCTCCTTGTGGGTTGCTTTGAAGGTATGGAAATTAACTATCTAAACTGTAAAAAGGAGTAAATAAATATGCCCTAGGGAAGGGAAGAGTGCTTCAGTCCTTCGAGGCTGGACCACGTGCAGCCATGATAGGTTAGATTCATTCCTAAGATGCCTCTGTGTCTACATTCCACGGATCCGTGTGAACCCACACACTTGTGTAGCGGCCACACAGCTACAATGCGGCTACTTTAACATTTTTAGGTGGCACCAGTAGAATCCTTCCCAAAGCCATGTAAGACATGGCTTTGAACATCCACAGGGTATTTTTTTTTTCCCCTGCTTGTTCTCCTTACCTTCTTGCAATTTCTAGCAGAGCACGGCAGTTCTTCATCAGGGTAACTGTCAATGTCCACATCCTTTCCACAGACGTAGCCGTCACCAGCCCAACCAACACCACACTGCAAAGGGAGAGTCCGTTAGAGGTTTGGGAAAACAGCCCCCAAGTGGCAGGTGACCAATTTGGTCTCTGCTCCTGTGTGAGGGTCCCCAGGGGGAAGATCCAGGAGCCTCACATCCTGGGTGGGTGAGATTTAACAATTCAGTGTGCTAAGCATTAGACTCTGTTCAAGGTCATCCTCGATAAACAGTGAGTTAAAAGCCAGTCTGGGCTATCTGAGGTTCTGTCCTCCACAAACCAAACCAGGGCTGAAAAGATGCCTCATTCTTAGTAAGGTGCTTATTGGACAAGCATGAGGACCTGATTTTGGGTCCCCAGCACCCATGGAAAAAAGGCTGGGCACAGCAGCTCATGTCCATGATTCCTGAGCCTCCCTAGGGGCTGCTGGCCGGATAGTCTGGTGCAATCAGTGAGCTCCAGATTCTGTAGATACTCTGCCTCAAAAAGAGATGGCAAGGAGGAATAAAGGAAAACTCCTGGTCTCATTTGTGTGCATGCAAAACACCCCCACACAAACTAACAAAACAAGAAAAATGCAAAACAATTTATAGTTGTGCGGGAATAGACAATGATTCTCAACTCCGAAGGCTCAAAGGGAGATGGATAGGGAACGCTCTCTATGGCTCCTGTTCCCATGGCTCAGACAAGCAAAGGCAACCCACTCTCATGTACACACTCAGAGATGGTCTGTGCATAGCCAAGCCGAGACACAGTCCTTCTCTTTGGTCTGCTCGTTCAGTTGGCTGCACACATTTAGGTGTATAGACTCTTCTGCAACTTAAAAAATAGGGTGACATTTTCTTTTGGCGTTCTCTCTGTGTCTCTTCATAGATATCCATGGTATTCTTTTTAGTGGCCACAGATCTATTAGAGATAAAGTTGCAGAGGACGTACCTCGGTTGACTCAATTTATTTTCTACTTGGGGTTGTCAGACTTCTAACAGCTTTGATATGGCTGACAATGTTGCCTCAAATCATTTCAGTACCTTTGTCCTTCTGGGTGCACTCGGTTAGCTCATGGCATACTGGGTTCAGACATTTATTATCAATATAATGTGTGTAGGTGTCCTCCTGAGAGGACAGATGTGTACCATGTATGTGCAGGTGCCCTTAGAGGCCAGAAGAGGGTGTTGGATCCCCTGGAACTGTAGTTACAGCGAGTTGTGAGCCACACAGGGGTACTGAAAATTTAACTCAGGTCTTCTGAAAGAACAGCAAGTGCTCTTAACAGCTGAGCCATCTTTCCAGTTCCTAAGGTGTTCCTAATTTGGGGTTGTGATCAAAGTGTCCACCTGACTGTCCAATTCATCTCCTCCCCCTGAAATAAAGGCTGAGTGAGAGGGTGGCTGCAACATTTATCACTTTCCAGCCACAGTCTTATATCGTAATTAGTTCTTTTGGGTCAATTTCCACCCAAAGAGGGAAACTTTAAGGTACTTTATCTCTAGTCACACCCCTTTCTTTAAACAGAGGTGGTCCCCACTGGTGTGGTCATCACCGGCTCTGTGTACGTCTCCCTCCGATACGTCCCCTAGAGCACCCTGCTGCCCAGAAAGCCAACAGCAATCCTCACTACCAGCAGTTCAAGTGGGAAGTAACAATTTTATTTCAGTCTTTAAAATTACATTTACAATGTTGCATGAAAGGAAGGAAGATTAAAAGTGTATGTGTGTGTGTGTGTGTGTGTGTGTGTGTGTGTGTGTGTGTGTTTGGTGGTTGGTAGAGGGTACCTTTACCTGCTGAGTTATTTCTCTGACTTATCTGCCAACAGTTTTTCTAAAGTGGTTTTCCCCAGCCATTTTCTCCAGTCCTTGAGAAGACACTGCAAGGTCAACATTGTCCCTTTTATGCAAGAGTCACACGAGCTCAACCCGGGTCAGCCCAAGCTCTCAGAGTTGCCCAAGCTCTCAGAGGTGGGAGCATTAACCTCAAGCCTGTCCCCTTCTGACTTTGACCCCTTGCATTTGGTTAATGCACACCTTGGAGTTCTTCTCCCTTGCATGTCCAAGGTGCCCCGGAGACAGGATGGTGATTCACCAAGATAGAGGGAACCCTTCTGAGAAGCTCTCTCGGGTGTGAGGTGGGGCCTGAGAACCAGCTCTGGTGCGGGGTGTGGGGGTTGGGGTTAGGGGTGAGAGAAGGTGGGGGGGAGGGATGAGGGAGGTGGTCATGGTCGTGGGGGCAGGTGGGGCGGGGAAGGACAGGAAGAGGAAGAGAAAGAGAGGAGACAGCACTCAGAAAGCCTGGGAGCCAGCAAAGCAGGGGCGGAAAAGCAGACTGGGACCAGAGCTGACAGGAGAGAAGAAAGCTGGAGCCAGGACCAGCAGCAAGGAACAACTCTCAGGGAAATTTCCTGGCTTCTCAATAGCAGTGAGGTGTTTTCCAGCCAGTAACGCCCCGGCGCCCCTGCCTACCTGTCCCTCTCCTCTGCTCTCCCTGTACAGCCTGAGTCACCCCTATCCCCCCACCCCAAAGCCCCCTCCCCAGAGCCCCGTCCCACTCAAGGGCTTCCGCAGCGCAAGGCCCAGAAAGTTCAGCTGTGGGTCCGGTCCTCCGCTCATTTTAATGAGGAAAAAATTTCCTCTAGGAACAAATACATTTTTAATGAGCCATTTTCTGGCAGATTAAATTATTTTAGTAGTCACACCGAGTTTATTAATTCTTTACCATCTGTCGCTGTGCCTTATTACAAATTCAAAAACATATTAAGAGCCCCATCACCCACCATCCCAGAGGAGTAGCCATCAATTTGCTCGCAGAAAATGAGAATTTAAGCACAGATATATACTTGCCTTTCAGTGACTTTAAAAAAGGTATAAGTATGTAATAACATGCCCAACCATCAGGATTGGGGGAAAGCTTAGTTCTTTTTCTCTCTCCGACACATCACATTCTCTAGACCTTGCTCTAGAAGACTGGTACTGCCGTGAAAGGCTGACTTTATTACACTTAATTTTTTTTCTTATTTTCTAATTTGAAAAGTGATAAAATGACTGAGAAAAAGTTTCCAGCCAGAAAGATAAAGAAGTGTAAGTTTGAGGAATGTGATGTGGATTTAAAAACAAAAACAAAAACAAAAACAAAAACAAAAACAAACAAACAAAAAAAAAAAACCAGGGTCTCACTGTGGCTGGCCTGGAACGAACTCTGACACAGAGTGTGTGTAGACCACCAGGCTGGCCTTAAACTCACAGAGATCGGCCTGCCTCTACCCTCCCCCCCAAGTGCTGGCATTACAGGGGTGCCACCACACCTGCCCCTGTCCCTGGAGGGGAAATTTTTACTCTGCTCAGAGGGGCTCACCATGGTCACGGGACCACAGACGGAAGCTTTCCTACCGTGTGCCTGGAGCCCCAGAACAGAGAAAGAAGTGAGCTAGCTACCCAAGGCCGCCGAGATGCTAGTGCCTGAGCTCCCTGAGGACTCTGGTCCTGGCTTTGGGATTGGTTGATGGGAAGAGGTTTCTTTAAAGAGGGCTCAGGTCAGAGCAGGAAACCAGAGCTGGGAATGGATAGAGGCTGACCATTTACTGAGCTGTGCCTGAGCAGGGTCTCAAGGGCCACAGAGAAGGCGCCACCCACCCGTGGGTGACAGATTTCCCAGTTTCTGTCTCTACACTCCCACTCAGCCCCAGAGTTTGAGGTCACATTAACACTGGACAACTCAAGGTGAGGACAGTTATGAATAACAATGGATACGCCATAAAGTACAAACAGGGACGGGGCAGGAGGGGAGGGAGGCTCTCCCACCTCTCAGCTGTTGGCATTTTAGGCAAAACTTCCACAGAAGGCCATAGGGAGTTGGTGTCCCATGGGGTGGGGGGGCTTCCACCATCCAGGTACCCAAGTGGCTGGCTGCTGCTCAGCCAAGAGGTAGAGAAAGGGAGAGATCAAGGTCGGATGTTCCTCAGACCGTCGCTCAGGAACCTCACTGAGCCAGTTATAGTCTGTGCTGGTCTGGGCTACGTTTAAGTTTTGGCACACTTTGACCCTGAAGAGAGTAGAAACGGGCAGGGGGGCGGGGGGGGGGCCGGGGCGGGGGGGGGGTGTGCTTAAAAAAGAAGAGGAAAAAACGGTCAAGCGAACCAGGAGCTTACCACACAGGTTACATCCCCCTGCCTCTCCTCAATGCACTGCGCGTTCACGCTGCAGGGGTTCAGCTCCGGGTTCCTGCAGTTTCTTTCAGTCTTACACCCCCGGGTCTGGTCACCAGTGTACCCCGGTTTGCAAGGTCCGCAGCGATACGATCCCTACCAGGGGCAAAGATGAGATGGTAAGCCAGAGCCGGGCAAAGGCCGTCTGTCTGCACTCGGGGGTTCGAGGACCGAGCCTAACGACCCACAGTTCTTTGGCTCTCTGTGCCCATGCGTGTCTCATAACCTCCTGGGCATGTCGGCGAACGTGCCACCAGGCGGGAAGCTGCAACCGGACACACAGGCATTAGAGAGCCAGGACTGACGGTGGAGAAGGCAGGATGGTATTGGGGCGCGGGGGTGGGGGTGGGAGGCTGCAGGTTGCAGCAAGGTCCTGGGAGTTAAATATTCATTGATTTATTTCACGTGTGTGAATATTTAGCCTGCATATTTGCATGTACACCACAGGTGTGCCTGGTGCTCTCCAGTTCCAGAGGCCAGAAGAGGGTGTCAGGGCCTCTGGAACTGGAGCTGCAGATTGTTAGCCTCTGTGTGGATGCTGGGAACTGAACCCTGGTCCTCTGTGGGAGCAGCAAGTGCTCTTAACCCCTGAGCCATTTTTCAGCCCCTCAAAGTGTTTTTGCTCATTAGATGTTTTCCGTTTTATTGAGATTCAACTAGCAAATAAAATTATATATATATATGTGTGTGTGTATGTATATATGTATATATATATATGTATATATATATATACACATTCGTGGGTTTTTTTTGTGGAGGGGAACATAGGGTGGGTACAGGTGCCATGAAGTGTGTGTGGAAGTCAAAGGACAACTTGTGGGAGTCAATTTTCTCCTTTCAGGTAGGCCCCAGGAATTGAACACAGGATGCTAGGCTTGGCAGCAAGCACCTTTACCTGCCCAGCCCTCTCACTGGCCCAGAAGTTGTGCATACTTAAACTATTCAGTGAGATGATACCTACACTGTGAAATAATCACCACAGTTAATTTATACAGCACAGCTATCACCTCATTGTAATGACCTTTCTTTGCTTTGTTTTTAGGCAAAGTATCACTTTATAGTCCAGGCTTGTCTGGAGCCCACCAGGTATCACAGATCCGGTCTTGAACTTGGGGTGAACTTGCTGCTTCAGCCCCCTGAGGGCTGGTATTACAGATGTGGCCTTCCCACTTTTGTTTTGAATGTTTATACCCCACTTGTTGAGTATGGGTCCCCACACTTGCACGACACTACCTCAGAGTGTTTCATCCACAAAGCTTAACTCATTGGCTGATTTACAGCTGGATGATTTTAGTCACGCTTGACTGGCAATGCCAATGCTCTTTGCCAGGGATTTTTAAAATAATCTGTTAGTTCCTTGGACATGCTGCCAATGCCTTCCTTTTCATGGCCTCTGCTCTTTTCCTCTTGCCTACTCCTTCATCTTGGGGTTCTCTGGAGTTCTATCCACTGTCTGCTTTTCCTCTCTCTGGGTGGCTTCTATAATTACCTTTATACCAAGGTTTTCCAAATCTATTTCTGCAGACAAGCTTTGTCCTTGAAAAAGGCTAAAATTGTAAGCACCATTATGTTCCCAAGTGGTCATAGCATAATGGTGAATGCCTCAGGCTCCTGGAGACCTAAGGAGATGTGTGGCCTCTACCTAATTATGCAACATCCCTGTGCCGCAGTCTTTTAATCCACAAACTGGGCACCACATTCTACTGCCTACTTATAGGGCTCTTCTGAGAATTAAAGGATGTGATGATATTTATAAAGGGCTTTTATTCGCAAAGAAATGAGATGGGAGTTAAACAGGTTTCCCAGAGAATTATGGTGAGTTAGAAACAAGTCTTTTCCTAAAAGTTGTGGTGACTGAGAAGAATCAGAACTTCTTTCGTTGTTATTGTCCTCTGTTCCATCTTTCATCTTCACACAGTGAATAGAAACTTCCAGAAATAAAGCCTATGTTGGAGTATTTAAATTACAGACTTCCCTAAGTGCTAAGCATTTAAATTTCATGTAAATGGCTTTTTGAAAAGGTTTCTTCAAAAGAAGAAGAAGAAGGAGGAGGAGGAGGAGGAGGAGGAGGAGGAGGAGAAGAAGAAGAAGAAGAAGAAGAAGAAGAACTACTGTTTGATGATCTCGTAGTCACCAATAAAACACTGAACCATTAACAGAACCTAGTAGGCTCTTCAGTTGGGGACGATGTTGAGTTTCCCCATCAATTTCACTGGATTTGGAATCCCCTAAGAGACCCAGCTCTTGGTGGATAGTGTGAGGCATTTCCAGAAAGGTTTAACTAAGGAAGGAAGCCCCAGCCTGAGCTTCAGGGGGTGCCATCCAGTAACAGGGCAAGAGGAGAGAGCTCCTTGAGGACCATCATTCTATCTTTGCTGATTGCCTGTGGGCACAGAGTGACCAGCTGCCCCACGCTACGGAAGAGCCTTTGTCTCTGCCACAGTGGACTAGGAGCCCAAAGGAGCTTTTCCTTCCTTAACTGTGTTTTCGACTAGTAACTTTTTTCAAAGTGATGAGAACAGGAACAAATTTAGATGGCAAGATAATTATCGAAGAACAGAAAAAATTGACAAAGGGCAAAGAACTTGGCTTTTTAATATAAAAATGAATTATAAAATAACTACCACAGTAAACATGCTTCCAGCACAGACTTTTGTCCTCACTCTACCAATCAAATGTTATACATGCATACTGTCTGCGTGTTTGGAGTTATGATCTACACACACACACACACACACACACACACACACACACACACACACACACACACCTGCTTCTGAACCTGGCTCTGCTGTGATAGAAAAGCTTTGAGAAATACTTACCAAAGTGTTGATGCAAACAGAATTCAGAACACATGCTCCATTTCGACACTCATCGACATCAGTGCACACCTAGGCATAAAAGTTCAAAGACATCTCAGACCTGATGCTTAAACAGAGAGGCAAATGGATTTTCCTGTCTTGCCATGTTTAGGTGAAGACACGGAATTTCAGGTAGGGTGTCGAGGGAGGAGGACTTTAGCTCTCTAGGCATGCGCACTTAATCTAACTGCAGATGTTAACTGTCCTCACAAAGTTTAAAGCCATTCAGGGAAGATGACATGCGTAACTTATCTGCTCCATAACCTTACATCAGGAAACCCCTTCCTTTCCCGCTCGATACCCAACGTGCTTCTGAGGATTCCTGTCTTTCTTCAGTTCTGGAAAGTTCTCAGCTTCTCTCCATTTTTGTTATTTCTAGTCCTTCTTTGGATCTACCATCAGATAAAGCATGAGCGTTCTCACAAAAGTTTCTCTCACTCGTTTCGGGTGTCTTTGCCAAATCCCGAGATGTGTTCTCAGGGTCATCTCTCAGCTAATAAACTGCAAGTTAGTGGTGTCTAACCTGTTCCACCCATTGACTGAGTTTTAAAAAAACTCTTTTTAAATATATATTAATTATGCATAATAATGCGTTTCATTGTGACATTTTCATACATGTGTGCCCTATTGAGCTATTAAGTTCAGTGGTTATACTTTTAATTGGTAATACCCTTTTTCCCTTTCCTAAAAAAAGATTTTTATTGAGCTTTTTGTTTATATATTTTTAAATGTTTTTGATGTAAATAGAATTACATCACTTCCCCTCCCTTTCCTCCCTCCCCCCTCTAAGGTTCCTTCCCTTGAACCCTTCCCTTACTCAAGTTGATGGCCTCTTTTTCTTTGATTGCATTTGTTACAAGCATATATATGTATGTATATGCATAAGTATACATAAATAACTCCTGTGTCTACGGCTCAGAGAAATTTGA
Organism: Peromyscus leucopus; assembly: GCF_004664715.2. Lineage (NCBI taxonomy): Eukaryota > Metazoa > Chordata > Mammalia > Rodentia > Cricetidae > Peromyscus > Peromyscus leucopus. The sequence goes on along the minus strand of NC_051072.1, from coordinate 55,384,426 downwards.
GGAGAGGGGATGGAAACATGGTAATAGGCAGAATACTAGGAAGTCTTCTGTGGAAACAGTTTCTCCTAGAAACGGCTGCATAAACAAGATCAGATCAGCAGCAATAGCAACAGCAATGGCTGTATTAACGTGGAAGGGAGGAAGTTCCGTGGGGCCCTACCCCTGGACAAAGAACTACAGGCCACTGCTGACCACTGGGAGAAGGAGAATTGCTTCTCCCAGGCATGGGCCCCATGAGTGACTGTCCAGTGCAGAGCCGTCAGCCTTGAAACTACGTATACACACATTGACAATAGTTTTATCTGGATACCCTTTACACTTGTCTGTTTTCCCCTAACAGTACCCTTCTCTTTAATCACAGCACTGACCCTTTATATTCATTTTATGTTTATCCTGTTTTCCTCATCACAGTTTCTTCATAGTAGCCCTGATTTCGCCTGTCAGCAAAATTCCACCGGTCCTGATGTTGGGCACTTGTGTGTCTTTGGCCACTGTTCTGGATGTTACTGCTTCAGGAAGGTTTTATGCTCATAGCTATGATTTATGCTAACAGCCATGTTTTCTACTAATAGCTGTTTTACTGGTTTCCCGGACTTGGAGTTTTTCTAACTGTAAATAGTGTAAACTTGGTGCTGGACTGCGTGGTAGTCAATTTTCTCCGTTGTCAACCATGTCCCGAAGCTGATGTCAAATGCTCTTGCTCATTTGAGCTACTGATTCTTTTCCACCTCTGTCTTGGAGAGGGACGTTCTCCAGGGGTCCTCGCTTCACACTGGATAAATGCAGACGGACTAGGTCTGTTAAAGCTCATGGCTGCTGTACTTGCGTACACATTGATCCCTCGTTCCTCACGTCCGTGAGCTGATGGATCACTGACATCCCTCTACAGCCCTGGAAACACTGCCTTCTTTGATTTCTACTGAACCTGGCGATTCATTAAATTTTATCATAAAATTTTTATCAAAGTGACTCTTTCATACACACACACAGTTAGGGTTAGGGATTCATGTGTGTGTGTGTGTGTGTGTGTGTGTATTTCATATTCATGTATATATTGGGAAGTGTCCTTCACTAGCTTATATTGAGCATGTTATATGGCACTTTGTCTCCTCTCCTTGGCTTGGTCTGAGAGGTTTTGTTCTTGGAGGAGAAGCAGATCTCGGCTCATTATCCTCTCGGCTCCTTGCCGTTTCTATGTCCAGTTTGCTTTCTTTTTCTAGCCTGAAAAACGATGCCCTCCAGAAGCCTGTGATAAGCACCAAGGAAATAATGACCCCTTGCCCTTCTCCAAAGCTAATCATTTCCCTAAGGCAGTAAAGCATATCTATAGACCAACCACTTCTAAGGGCTGAAAACATCAAAAAGTACTTCACAGTCAGTCAGTTAAATAATGACCAGATATAGTAGAACATTTGGAGATAAATGGAGACTGTCGTGCCGTACTGAGGTGCTTTCTGGCAATTTATAGCTTATGTAAGAAAAAGGGTAGGCTTCCTCGGGGGATTCTCTCCGCTCTTCAAACCCTCTCATCTTAAAACGGCTTCTGATTGGCAACAACGACTCTGTAAAGTGATCTAATTTCCCGGAGCTTTTATTTGCCTCTCCGGTTCTCAATTTATTCCGCAGGACAAGATGTCCAAAGGCTATCAACAAAGTAAGTTTGAAATCACACTGCACATCTGCTCTCCCACATTTACTGCTTTCCTAGCAACGCTCTATTACCTCAGCTTTAACAGCTTCGTCTTTCTAGACTTTAGGGACATAGGCCCTCAGAAATGAGTCAAACATCTTCCCTGTTGGCTCACCGTATACCACGGTCTGCCGCCAGGCCCTGGCTGCTCAAGGTGGTAAGGGGTTATGCTGAGAACCCGGGGGATTGTCTGAAAGGAAAAAGGAATAAAGCCACCATTTCCGCTCACCTGCTTGTTTGTCTTAGCAAAGTTGACTCCAACCCCCTGCACCATGGGCCCCGTGAACCCTACTGGGCAGGCCTCACATCTGTAGCCTGGAGCCAAGTTCACACAGCGCACACCTGGATAGCAGGGATGGTATTTGCACTGGGGAAAGAAAATGTTCAGTCTTTAGTTCCACGGGGGAAAATAACTTGGAACTTTCCATAGTCTATTTGCAAATGCTAATTTGTTCCTTTACATTCTGGGGGCAAAAAATAAAATGACAAAAGGAAATTAAAAATTTCAATTCCATAGTGACGCGTTGAATCCCTGATTCATTAAGTTTGGGTTGCTCTGTTCACTGTGTTACAGACAATGCTTTGTCAACATCAAAATAGTCTTTAACCAGTCTGCCTCTGCGTGTGACAAGCCCCCCAGCATTCCAACAATTCTCTTTGAAAGTCCTGTGTCTCTGCACCCATTGCCAGGGGGCTTTCAAATGACTCCTAGGGCATCTGAGACCCTTTCATAGAAAGACTTTGGGAAAACTGAGGCAGGGCAGGAATTTCTACAGCTGGACAGCATCCTTCAGTGAGGGCCTGCCTCTCTGCCCTGTCCAGTCCAGGACTATTCTAAGGCCACCTAAAAGATGCTGCCTACAAGATGGGTTCTGATATCTATTTTTTTTTTAAAGTTAACTAATGTAAAAAACATGAGCATTTCCTGTCTGTTCAAAAAGGAGGAAAATTCCAGCTCACAGATGAAAACCAGATACAGTTCTGTAGAACATGTGCGGTATCACGTCTCCAGCTCAGGGATTCCTAGAGACCAGCCTAACCTCATCCTGCTGGGGGAGCTGGACGGCCAAGCCGACATTAGCCTGCAGGGCCCCCATGAGAGGTGTCTCCCCTCAACTTCTCTGTTCAGCCTTCTTCTTGCTGGTACAGGGAAAGGCACATTTTGGGGCAGCTTTGCTACCAGCTATGGACACCGTTACTTGACCAGACTCGGGGCTGGATGACGGTCCTTCTAGCTTCCGTTTAAAGCTCTGCCTGTACCGCCTGCATGCCCCCATTGACTTCATCGGTGGGTGCTTGGGCTAGGCGCAAGCCTCCCTAACAGAGCTGCTTGGTGTGAGATTCCCTCTGCTCTTTTATTTTAAAAAACCCAAAGGAAGCTGGAACTTCTGGCCCAAGGACCCTTATACCGAGTCTTACTCCCCACATGAGCACATTTCTCATAGAGATTACTTCAGAGAAACGATCAACACAGACGTCGGAGCGGGAAGTAGAAAGCACAGCAACGTAGCGAGGTGGCCAAGCGAAAAAGCTAGGAACACAGAGAAAAGTAACAGCCATGGCCACCGTTGTGCTGCGCCTTCCTGCTGCCACTCACTGGCCTCAGGGACTCCGAGCACCCACAAGGAAGCAGTTCTTTGGAGCTCGAGGACAACTCAGGCGGCCCCAAGTCCACAGCATGGCCTCTTCCTCCAGAGGGGCGAGGAAGAGGCCCGGAGAGCCCTCGTCTGTCCAGCCGAGCGTTACCTCATCCACATCAGAACAGGTGATGCCGTTGCCCGTGTAACCATCCGGGCAGGGTCCGCACTGGAAGCCATCCCTGGTGTCTGTGCATCGGACGCCTCGGAAGCAAGGGCTGGAGTCACACCGGCGTGGCGGGCGAGTTGGGGGTGCTGGAGGAGCTATGGGCACCAGTGTGTTTGGAGTTGGGGACCTGAAAACTGAGAGGACCTGGAAAGCAAGACCAGTTCCATCCGGAGGTTTATTAACTCATCCGGAATATGTAGGATAAAAAAAAAAAATGACATTTGGCTTTCCTCATGAACTGCCCTCCCTCCCCGTCCCCGCCCCCACATCAATTCTTGTGCAGAATGACCAGAAGCCGCCGTCATGGGACCTCGCTTCAGATCCTCAGTGAGTCTGCCCTGCCCCACCCAGAACGAGCCGGTCACCACAGAAGGGCTTACCACAAGCCTGGCATTCAGCAATAGTGTTTCGCAAAAACGACGTTTCCTTGACCTTTAGAAACAGAAGGAAAAGATTGCAAAGGAATACTTGATATAAACCAAAATGAAAGCATCCTTGTATGACCGTCCAAGAAAGGTTGCCACAGCACTCAAGGAGCCTGTGATGGCTCCCCCACTGCCTTGGCCATGGAGGCTCACGGCAAGCATGCCCCCCTTTTCCCCTCGGGCTGGTGGGCTGTGTGTGCTATGTGAGGTGTGGCTCCGGGCTAAGTCCCTCCCTGCCTGTGCGGGCCTGCCCCTCCTCCCGCCAGCAGAGAAGGTTCCGTCATAATGCTCAGGCTTGACTAGCCATGGGCTCTGTTCCTCACCTGCTGCCTCAGCAGATCCTTCACCTCTCCAAGGAGTTGGTTTAACTGTGTCATCTGACCCAAGAACTGTCGATTGAAGTCTCCTGTAGGAACAGCCAAAGGTAAGGAACATTCAGCCAGTGTCACTTGGTTCTGCAGGACTAAGGATCAAGGGCCTGGGACATGCTCTGTAAGCACTCTGTCACTAAGTTACATCTCTCTAGTCCATGGCCTTTCTGAGACAGGGACTTACTGTATAGCCCAAGCTGGGGTCAAACTGGCAATCCTCCTGCCTCAGCCTCCTGAGTGCTGGGAATACAGTCATGCACCTCCATGTCCGGTTGATGACAGTCATTTATTTCTAAGTGATTCAGAATGAAATGGCTCCCTAGACAATCACTATGATGAGATTATTAAACACCCAGCAGTATCCAAATTCAGCTTAGGGTAATTTATCTAATTCGTCTAACAAAATAATGCGACGAATGCTGCTAGTTACTTAGTCCAAATTTGTGAGTTATAAAAATAAAAGGCAGTGAAAAGATCCCTTGGTCTGGGCTTCGTCCAAGAGCCTGGTTTGTACAGATGCATTCTCTGGGGCCGCTGTGCTGCCAACAAATATCTGGGTTCGGGGACCCAGCCCCTCTGGGAGCCTTGACATGTGTCTGTGTTGATGAGCGTGTGCTCGCGGCCCAAGAGCTCACACCTGTGCTTGTGGCGGCCAAGGGTTCGCTCTGCTGCAGGAAACAGTCTTGTAGGCTGGCCACCTGGAACAGCGAGCCCCGCACCACCAGCTTCAGCTCTTCCAAGAAGTCCTAGGAGGAGGAAAAATAAAATAAAAAAAAAATCAAACCACGGCATGCATACCGGAGATCACCGCCGCTGTTCAAAAGCCAATGTGCTTGCAGAGCCACCCTTTCCAGAACAGAGCAGCCCCGTGTGCTTGGACACAGGCGCTTACGTAATCTCTGTAGGTTCCCATTTGTCCTTGAGCCTGTGTGTCCCACCTTTTGGACCGAAGCAAATATGAAAGTAGCCAGTTGCCTAGGCAAACCCTGGCATCTGAACAGGTGTTTTCCATCACAGTAAACACGCTATTCTGTGGCAGGAACCTCTCTCAAGGACTGCCTGGATTTTGCTTATGGAATTTAGATTACAGTAAAATAATGATTCAGTTTGAAGCAGTGTTGCTCTTAGGGTGCCTTGGCTCCAGGTTGTTACAACAAGCTTCTGATTTTCTTGGGCCACAGGAATGAGTAATGTTATATTTTGTGATCATCAGGTACTTGTCACCCTGTGTTATATTCTGTGATCATCAGGAACTTGTCACTGTGTTGTCTCGTTTCTTTTGTCGGTCTCTCCTTGATGGTCACAAAGTCAGTCTCCTGACTCTTTCTTGTGCTCATCGATATGATGACAGAAAGTCCATGTTAGCTTCTAATGTGACACGATCATCGTCATTTTGGAAATTAAGCATCTTCAGAGGAATTCTGACTTTAAAGTTTGTCCAGATTTATTCAACCCAGCAACAAGTTTTGTGTTGGATGTCAGACTGGGTGGTCCACGGAGGCAGGATTTCAGGTAGTTCTGATTTCTATGGTTCCTAGATGTCTACAACAAGTCAGTTTTCTGACTAACTGATAGTTTGTGGCCATGAGGACCAGGGTTCTAAGGTCCCTGGGACGGTCTAAGAAGGCCGGACTTTTGGGAAAATTCAGAGTATAGCCTGTGGTGACCTGTGGTGCTGAGCCCTGACTTTAGCATCTGATTTGATTATAGACATCAACTTCTAAGATGCTCAGTGGTAGAACTTCTGGCTGTCATTCACTGTTGGGTGATTTGGGCCCCTTGTAAATTAAGTCAATCCTTTCTTTCTAGCCACTAGTTGCCACCTCTATATGAATTTTAAAAAATCTCTTTATAACTTCCCAAAAATCAAAACAAAACCCAAATGCCCCCTAGATTTCAACTTTCTTGGAATTTCTGCTTAACACTGCTTCCCAGCACACACTGACAAGAGAGCTAAGGTCAGTTTTAGAGTTTCCGTATCACCATCCTAAAACGACACCAAAGTCCTTCCTGCTAGTGATGGAAACCATCGCTTCTCCCCTCCTCCTTGTAGGGTGGGCATAGACAGCTTGAGACTAAAGCACATATAATAAACCAACCACACAGAAGTGGAGAACGAGCGTGGAGGCCCAGGAGACCACAGCATTGATGCTGACGCTCCTTCCTCTACCAGATGAAACTCGAGAGCTGTGACCAGATATAAATGATCACAAAGGACAAAAACTACCCCCAGTTCTTCATAGGAATCACAGCATCTCACAGTAAACAAAGCGAAAAGAAACGTGGCGGTTTCCATGGCAGGTTCGGTGACAGGACATTGGAAATCTCCCACCAACATGGCATAAAGAGAAGACAGGGTTGATGGGAATTTTTTGAGACTTCATTGAAACAGAGGCGTCCTTAAACTCATCTTTGCTAGCAAATGGTTTGCCAGTATCTGTGTGTGGGGGAAATGCTTCTTGTGCTTGGCAGTTCTCAACCGTTCTTTGTTATTTGCATTAAAATAGTAAATAACAACATTTAAAAAGGAGTGAAAATACATGATCCTACTAGACAAAGATAATTTACTTAATTTTAGCTACTCCTTTTAAACTTTACAATTGTTTGAAAAGCCAACTCCAAAGAACCTATTTATTTAACTAGAAACAGAAGTTCTCAATTTTGATTTCCTATAAAATATGAATTTTTTAAAAATATTGATGCCTAGTCACCAGAGCTTCAGATTCTGATTTAATTTGTCTTGGGTGGTGGCGGGTAGCTAACAAATGTTTTGCAATTCCCCAAGTGACTCTAATACACAGCATTGGGCCGACAGCAATGAGCTAATACATCTTCTTTACCATAGGCCTTTGTACCTGAGGCCATGGAAGCCCATTTTCCATCTTGGAGAATTGTTTGTGGGTTCCTACCTGTGGCTTCCTCTGGAATGTCCTCAGTTCAATGGACTCCGGGTTCTGGGTAAGGCCAGAAAAGGCTCTGGGGAGGTTGTGCATGGAATCCACCTGGGCACAGTCCAGGTAGAGTTCTATGGAGCCAGCCCCTCTCTGCAAATTGCTCAGTCTCAGGAGAATCCTGTGGCGCCTCCCATCAGCCAGCTGCAAGTTGTTGAAAACCACCAAATGGATCTTCCCATCATCCTTCAGGTAACGGAGGATGGCTGGAGCCAAAAATGGAGCAAAGACATAATGAGAGGAAGGAAGGTTGTTCTGGGCTACGCGACCTTCTGGTCACAGGGCTGGGCCACTGGAAACAACGTGGGTTGTAACCACAAATGTTGGTTTATTACCTTTTGTGTGCCAGCTACTATCCTTGGTATGACACAGTACTATTAGGTGACCTACCTTCCTCCTGGGGATGTTTTGTGAAGATGGAAAAACATAGAATGCTAGCACATCCAGAAATAAACACAACTCTAATGAATAGACAGAGCCTCCCCCATCCAAAAGTCAGATAAAATTCGTGAACATCCCTTAAAGGCATGCATTCACCAAGCACGAGTACCCCTGAGCACATCGGGATGGTGAGTGCTGTTCTCAGTTGCTTTAATTTCGGAGGGCAACGCTATGAAACTAGCGTAAGCATTGGGGCAGCAAGTGCAGCTTAGACAAGGGAGGAGCTCGCTCAGGTCATTGTAAGCTGACGGACTGAAATCAGAGCCCCAGTGCGGTACGCTCCAGGGCACAGCTGGGGCCTTGTAAGCATATTTCACACCACGTTTTCGATGCAGCTCTGTCCCTCATCAACCCATCCCTCACAGTCTAGAAAAGAGACTCACGACCATGACCTTGTTTTCTGTCCCCTCAGGTGCAAAGCTCTCTGTCTTTATTATACACACCAACTAAGGACTCAGGGAATTAAAATTTTCTGGCTTTTAGCTCTGCTTTTTGACGCCATTGTTGCCGCGGATGTATTAGGACCTGAACTAAAATCTGATCCCGAAAGCCAACCGTTTGTGAGTGGAAGTCGTTGGCTCAGTTTTGCTAGAAAGACCAAAATGATTTGTTTCCAAGGGCTTGATGAACCTGCCAAGATACTTTCAGGCACACACACACACACACACACACACACACACACACACACACACACATCCCCAAATGCAATACATTTGTATTAAAAATTGGAAACTGGAAGCTAGCACACATATTTAAACCTCTGTTGCTGTTGATATGTGTGTCTTTCCTCAAGTGCCTCCTCAGCAGCCTGGAAATGCCAACCTAGAGCTGCCACAGAGGCCAGCTAGCCAACGAACTGTTGTGTCGCCATGCTGCCAAAGAAAATGGTATATTTTAAGGCTTTGCCCACAGTACACTTTCTAGGTCCAACGTCTTGCCTCCTCCCAACTCTGCTAGCTTTGCTTTTCTGTTTGACAGCTGTGTGGGGAGAGGGACAGAACTGGCATCCTGTTCTGTGACATACAGATGGGGAGGGCAGGGGTCTGACAGAGCTTTCTTATGTCCGTGTGGTCACCGCTATGTGCATCCTGTCAGAGAAGAACTTGTAAGACCTGGACCTTCCATGGCAGCTCAATGCTAACTTTCCTGAAGTATTGATAAGGCTTAATAAATGCAATAAACATCGTGTGAGGAGACATTAGATGGTGACTGTAAAATACATGAGGAGACATTCTCCGTCCCTTCTCTCGACCTTCTCTCTCTTTCCTCTTGAGTTTGGGGATTAGTGGTGTTGAGTCATTCCCCCTGAGAAAAGAATGAAGTTTGATTTCTAATCTTGTCTGCAACAGAATCTTTACCTCTTTATCTACTAGGAACTTTATCACAAGTTTAAAGTACTGGCTGCATGGCTGGGAGCTGGAGCTATATACAGTAACTAAGAGAGGAAGAAATTAAGAGCAAACGTAAGCACCTCTTCAATTTTTTTTAAACCCCAATTACTTTACTACTTAGAACAGTTTGCAACTACCTGGCATTTTACAAGCCAATAAAAATACCATCTGTCTATTAAACTTGAATTAGGTCATACACACTTTTAGCCAACACACCATCACTCGAGTTAAAACCAACACGTCTCCCTGTATTCACGGCTTAAGAAGATAGTCATTCGTTTCAAACACAGAGTTAAAACCAATACTCTTGACTTTCCTCCCCAAACTAAGATTTCTCTGGATTTCAAAGGGAACATCATTTGGGCACAATGCCACTTTTCACAGATCCCTGCAGCGCACACGGGTCATGGTTTATTTTCACAACTGACTGGCTGAGATGGGTTTTATAAACAGTACCCCGTGGGGTAGATGCTGTGAATACGAACTTTCAAAGAACAATTAAATGACTTCATTTAAAGCTTTCCACATAAAAGCTGGCAGAGTGGCCCTTCCCAGTCCTAGCCCACAGCAAACCCTGCCTGTGTGCTCAGACCCTCCTGAACGAGCGCTGTATTCCGAAGTCTTGTGTTTTCTGTGCCTATGCACCAACGTCTCACAAATGACATATTTCCCCAAGTGCCTAGGACTTGTGATGAAGGGGGAGAGGAGGCTGTGTGTGTGTGTGTGTGTGTGTGTGTGTGTATGTGTGTGTGTATGTGTGTGTGTGTATGTGTGTGTGTATGTGTGTGTGTGTATGTGTGTGTGTATGTGTGTGTGTTTATGTGTGTGTGTATGTGTGTGTGTATGTGTGTGTGTATGTGTGTGTATGTGTATGTGTGTGTATGTGTGTGTGTTTATGTGTGTGTGTATGTGTATGTGTGTGTATGTGTGTGTATGTGTGTGTGTTTATGTGTGTGTATGTGTATGTGTGTGTGTATGTGTGTGTATGTGTGTGTGTATGTGTGTGTGTGTGTGTGTTGAAACTTTCACAGTGTCTGTTAGAAAAATCGAGTGCCTTGACATTTACCATTCTTCATTCTGATCCAATAATTTTTGTTTCTTATGACTTTCATTTTTCATTTTTCTCTTTTATGGCAAATTCCTCACTTCCCTCCTCACTTCCCTGCCTCCATACTTTTATATCATATCTTCTGAGCCCTTAGCCCACCCCAGAAGGCAATCAGATGTGTGCTGAGAAAGCCATCTTGTCCTCATCAGTCACAGAGACCCTCAAAGCAGTCGTGAGTTTTGTCCCCAGAGACCCTGCAGCCTCTGGGTGGGTGCCTCCTGACATCCCCGGAGGCAGAGAACACAGATGCTCCCTCTTCTCAGCGCTCCCGGCATCCGGAAGCCAGCCCCTGACCCCAGAACACCACACCTCTGCCCGGTCAGTGCTCTGGGGAATGTTTCCTGGGTCCAGTTCTGTTTCTCCAGCTGCAGCTCCAGCAGCTCCCAGGCCCAGCAAGCCAGCCTGGTGTTCACTAATCGTGTGGTCTGATGCAAAGGACACCGCGAGGCTGGCCTGGAAGGAGGCCGACAGATGCCCCTGTGGCAAGTGGCCTCTGCCGCCGCTATCTGCTGTTTCTCTGAGTTCCTCTGTGAGACCTCTGCCTCACCCCCTCAGCATTGGTCCATTTTGAACAGTTTGGGGATGGGAAGCCTGCGTTTTCTGATCCTTCTGATCAGAATTCTTGCCTATTTGTATGTTTAATAATTTTTATATATATTTGTATGAAGGCTTTGCAGGGATGTATGTTATGTGTGTTACATTTGTGTGTGGTGTAGGCAGAGGTCAGAAGAGGGTGTCAGATGGCCTCAAACTCGAGCTAGGGACAGTTGAGAGCTGCCAGTTGGATGCTGAGAACAGAATCCAGGGCCTCTGTGAGAATAAGTGCTCATAACCACTGAGCCACCTCTCCAGCCCAGGTCTTGCCTTTCTAAAGCAAGCACAGTGATGAGCAGATGAAGCCCTCCAATAGCTGCCTAGTGGTTTCTGGTTAATTCTAAACTCCTTATCCCAGGACAGGCCCCAGTCTGACCATCACCTTAATTTCTTTCCACACGGCCAAGTCTATTTCTTCTTCATATTCTCCGTATCTGAAAGGATCCGGACAGCTGTTTGCTGTCACCCACAATCACACCTCCTAAAAAATGTGGAGGACTCTGCTGTCTAAGCTTAGTCTGTTTGTGACCGTCACAGTCTGGGGCCTGATCTGACGACACGAGCTTATGTTTGCTTGCCTGTGTACCAGGTGACACAGCCTGATGAGATGCCATTTCTGTGGCTTGTAAGGAAAACAAAACCATCGAACCAAGCCTAAGAGAGAAGGATTTGAAGTTCTGCTACATTTGGGAAGGAATTGTTCAAAAAAGTGCTTTTGAAGAAATGGACCTTGTAGTAAAAAATGCTGTCGCTTACCGACTTTTAAAGTAATGAGGCTGAGTGCCAGCTTTAAAAACCTAGACATGATAGGATCTTGTGGGCCTGGGCAGAGGAGTCGAGAGCGACCTGGTCTGCAGGCGCTCGGGGAGGCAGCATAAACAGCAAATGACCTTACTCCTCAGTACTTTGAAGTCTCAGATGAAAACCATCGTTGGCAGCTTGGGTCATCTTTTAAAGTCATTACACATTTTAAAGACGGCTCCTCGCTATCATCGTCCTCCATGGTAGAACTCCTGTTTGTCTTTGCTGATTTATTTTTAACGGGCTATGTAACGGTCATGGTAACTTCTATACTTTGGCGTTCCATACAAAAGGAAATCACCAAATTGATGGGGAATGTCTTTCTGTAGGCTGTGATTGTGTCGCTCTGATTGGTTGATAAATAAAATGCTGACTGGCCAGTAGCCAGGCAGGAAGTATAGGTAGGATAAACAGACAAGGAGAATTGTGGAAAGTGGAAGGCTGAGTCAGTAGACACCAGCCTGCCATCCAGGGAGCAGCATGTAATGGCACACAGGTAAAGCCATGGAAAACGTGGCGACATATAGATGAACAGAAATGGGCTGAGTTTAAGTGTAAGAGCTAGACAGTAGTTAGCCTGAGCTAATGATCAAGCAGTTTTAATTAATACAAGCTTTTTTTTTTTTTTTTTTTTTTTTTTTTTGGTTTTTCAAGACAGGGTTTCTCTGTGTAGCTTTGCGCCTTTCCTGGAACTCACTTGGTAGACCAGGCTGGCCTCGAACTCACAGAGATCTGCCTGCCTCTGCCTCCCAGTGCTGAGATTAAAGGCGTGCTCCATCACCGCCCGGCTAATTAATACAAGCTTTTGAGTGATTATTTTATAAGCAGCTGCGGGGTCTGTGGGGCTGGGCAGGACCAGAGAAATCTTCAGCTACACCAAGTAACTTTTTCCTAACAATTCTCTGTGTGACCATGGCAAATGCAGCCCTGTTTCAAAAGGCTCTTTAGATCAGTTTTCACATATGTAAGGTTTACAGAGGGTGGGTAGAGGGAAGACAGAGAAACCACTAGGGAGAGGGAGGCCCGGCGATTATGCAAAGTGCCGGAGGAGGGAGTTATTCTGAAAGGTTATGAGAGTCATGATAGTACTCGTCAGTGACAAAGTTGTGAGGGGCACAGAGCCCAAAGGTCGTGCTCTAGGACAGTTACAAAGCAATGGCTTCAGCAGCCTGCGGCCCTTCCTAGATCTGCACAATCTCAGAATATTAACAGGACAACTCATCCACTTCATCTCTCTCTTGACAAATCCCTTCAATAAAAGTGCAGCTGCCACTGGTACAGTTCTGGCCACAGGGAACTCATTACTTCCCAGAGAAATGCACGTAGCTTTTGGATAGCTCGCCACAATTTTCCTAGTACAGAGCGAGTAAGTCCCACCCGGTGGGTTCTAATCTTATTTTTCAGGGCCAGAACAAGTTTAGTCTGATCCCCATGTCAAACAATTTTCTTCAAACATTTTCACATCTCTCCTGTCTTCTGTCTGGCTCCTTTATTTTTCTATTTCCTTTAACTTTTCAACTTGGACATGATTTTAAAAAAGTGTGTGTGTGTGTGTGTGTGTGTGTGTGTGTGTGTGTGTGTGTGTGTGTCCTAAACAGATGCTTCTCTTCTTGAGGGAGGCTCTGATTGGACAGTGTCCAAGATGAAATGCAGCAGCATGGATGTGGCTCTATTAATTCAAGTAGTCCAGCCACAAATATACATTAAGGAAAACCAAAGTTTTTTTTTGTTTTGTTTTGTTTTTTGTTTTTTTTGAGACAGGGTTTCTCTGTGTAGCTTTGCGCCTTTCCTGGAACTCACTCTGTAGCCCAGGTTGGCCTTGAACTCACAGAGATCTGCCTGCCTCTGCCTCCCAAGTGCTGGGATTAAAGGTGTCCACCACCACTGCCCAGCTGGAAAACCAAAGTCTTAAAAGCCTTTTAAAAATAGTTACAGGTCTAGAGAGATGGCTCAGAACAATGGCTGCCCTTCCAGAGGACCTGGGTTCAATTCCTAGCACCCACATGTTGGGTCACAACTGTCTGTAATTTTAGTTCCAGAGAATCCAACTCCCTCTTTTGGCCTCCACGGGCACCAGGCATGCAAATTGTGCATGGACGTGTACATACATGGTGCATAGACATGCATGCAAGCAAAACATTCATATGCATAAAATAATAAAGAAAGAAAATTTTAAAAAGTTGCATCACAGTATCTGACAGATCCTTCATTCAGCAAATGTTTTGCACCTCTATTATGTATCCAGTGTGGTGCTCAGCATCCAGTGATGTCGAGGAGGACGCTTTGGTCAGCTCTCTCAAATTCTGCAGTCGACAATTCACTTTTCACTCCCAGAGAACAGATTTACGCTTGTACTTATTCAATTTAATCTGATTGACCGTGGCCACTGTGCCGTCTGGCAAATGTTGATGGCATTCAATGTATTCAATTCTGCTTCCCTGCTTTATGCAATAAAGTACTATTGTTACTTAAGGCACTGTGTTGATTCTTGGCTGTAAGGTGGTTTATCTAACCCAGTTGTCTTCTGGCATATTCCTTTTTATATCGTTTGGAAAAGCAAATGAGAGACTTTATGAATTTTTCTTCTAAAGTCAAGCTATGGCATCCTCACAATGCCTATTTGAGCTCTCACCTTGGAAATTGTTGTAAAAAAGAGAAAGCTCACCATGTCTTATCCTTGCCAGCCCTGTTTTGTGTTTTAAAACCCCAGATTTGTTTTCTAGGCAACCCTAAAGTACATGAATAATAATAATAGAAAATGTCAAGGATTGTTCTAAAGCTCATCAGTCTGAGGCTTTTAGGATCTTTTTTGTAAAAGGAAGAGCATACTCCAGTCTGCTTCCTGTGATGTCTAAACATTAGCAACAGTGGCTACGCTACCACTTTCTTTACTGAATACCCCAATATGTAGCCAGCCTGGATATGGACAACTAAGTTTGTTGAGGGGACTGTTATTCTGCTCAGGACTCAGTGCACCCATGTATTCTGATTACTGCCTGTCCCACCTCCCACCTGTCAACTTCCCTTGTTACCGCCGGTCCCTTTTCCAGAGTCAGGAGTTTCGGTTTTGTTTTGTGACTCATTCAGTTTAAACAGGGCTGGCTGGCTGTGTGACCATTGGATTAGAACTACACACTGGATGCTGGCAGGGCCACCAGGGGGCGCACAGCAATGGGAGCACAGCGACGGGAGCACAGCCATGGGAGCACAGCGACGGGAGCACAGCCATGGGAGCACAGCCATGGGAGCACAGCCATGGGAGCACAGCAATGGGAGCACAGCAATGGGAGCAACGACTCCCCCTTTCTCAGAGTCGTTTGTTGGTGGTGCTGGGAGCTGAGCCCAGGCTAGGAAAGCATCCCACCATGAGCTTCATCTCCAGCCCTCGTTTCTACTTTTTATTTTGAGACAGGGTTTCACTAAAGAGCCCAGGCTAGCCTGTGACTCACTCTGTAGCCCATGCTGGCTTTGAACTCATTTTTGATCCTCCTGTCTCAGCTTACAGAAGAGCTGGTATGGTTGGCATGCGCCCGCATGTCCAGGATGGATGGTGTGTGTGTGTGTGTGTGTGTGTGTGTGTGTGTTTTGTTTGTTTAAATCAGTTTTAACCATTCTCGACTGTTTGAAGAACATTTCTGCTGAGTAAGACAGAAGCAAAAAAGCCAACTTCAGCTGATCTCAGACATCTGTTAATCTTGAATAATGTTTCCTGACATTGGGCTTATCCCTTCCTTCTTCTTCTTTGTTCTGAACATAGCACAAATACTGCCTTTCGATTCAATGTGCAAATCAATAATATCAACCCAGTTAAATTTTAGCCTTTTCTAATTATTTTAGTTTTGTAAAGGTTTTTTTTTTTCCTCTTAAATCTTCTACCTTTTGCATGTGGCCATGCTAAAACTGAACTCAGACATGTTTTGAAATGTAAAAGGGACAATGAGTGTTAGGCCTTTTCCAGTCTTGGCATATTGTGACAAGTCCAGGGCAGTTATCACTAGCATTTAAAACCTCCCATTTCCCCCCATTCATTCCTGGGTCTGGAATGCTGCTTTCTAAAGTTCTCTTCCTCCCTCCCTCATGCTGGACTTGTCTTTAGCCTGCAGGTTTCAGAACTTCTACCCTGAGCCACTGGATCCTTCCTATCCTTAGGCTGAGGAGTATGATTGACTCTAGTCACGGTAGCAGCTTCCCGGGGTACCTTTCATTTCAACACCATCAAGTTGCTCTGGGTGAAGCCAAATGAAGACCAAGGGAACGATTCTTTCCATTGTCTTTCTCTCACAGGAAAGGTTTCAGCAAGGCAAGATGTTGTCTTTGGAAGATGGTTGGCTAAATAGCAGACATCTGTCCCAACCATTCATTCATTCCCCCATCCATCCACCCACCCATCCACCATCCATCCATCCATCCATCCATCCACCCACCCATCCACCATCCATCCATCCACCCATCCACCCATCCATCCATCCACCCATCCACCCATCTACCCATCCATCCATCCACCCATCCACCCATCCATCCATCCACCCACCCACCCATCCACCCATCCACCCATCCACCCATCCATCCATCCACCCATCCATCCACCCACCCATCCATCCCTATTTAAGAACCTGAAGCTTTTTTTTATTGAACCCCATAGGCTAATGGGGTTCAGCACACACTTCCATTTTGGGGGTCATTCTGAGATGACTATTATCACCCTTGCTGTAGAAGATGATAACTGTGCTGACGGTTACACAGATGCCATGGTGACCAGTTGGCAGGATTTTAACCAGGACCCAAATCTGGGATGCTAACAAGAAAATTGTCTCCATGTCAGATACCAGAATGGCTTCAATATATCCAAGCACATGGTTTCTATAAAATACTCATTTATAGAAAGATCTCACCACCTGTGTGACTAAGAACTTGACAGGTCATTTGTACCAGAAACACTACCTGTATCTTCTTGTATGCAAAAGTTCTCCCACGTGCAATCATTAAATATTTGTTTCAAGCAATTTACATGTACCAGACACTGTAATTCCATAATTTCCACAAAATGGTGTGTCACCATTTATTTTATTCAGCTTGCACATATGGAATCAGTTTTACCTTCCCAGTCCTGCTGTAATATATACAAAGGGACATGTTAGTACAAAAACAGGGAAGGGGTGTCTTAGCTCTGCCGAGAAAGAGCTCATAACCTACTGGAGAGACTTGCGAGCAATTAAAGTACTAAGCAGTACTAAGCAGTGTACAATCAGTACCTCTGTTGGTCGGAAAGCATAAAGTCATATAAAGGAACCCATGAGATGGTTTTTAGAAGGGTCTTCAATGTATAAGATTTTGGGATGGGGAGATGGTGCAGGACATGTAGTGGGAAGAGCAGAGGGCAGAAGAACAGAGAAAGAAAGACAGCAAGAGAGGGCCCCGAGTGTGATGGCTGCTCTTTCCAGCTGAAGCACAGGCTGCAGAGAATCCCGCAGTGAGGCACAAATTGGGGAGTGTAGTTGAGGGTTGTGTTTAGACCCTACAGTGTAGAGCCTGGAAAGGCAAGACAATTCCACCTTATTCATTTTGGAGTGGGGGCCACTACAGGTCTCTGTGGTTGGGTGTACCTTGACCCAAACTACTTTGTGAGCAGTAGTGAAATGGCAGTGGGTGGGGTGATTTGGAGAGGGAGAGAACTGGGGTGAAGGGCTCACTGACGAGCTCTTCTGCAGTCATCCTTAGTCACACGAACTTCGGGTTAGTCCAGGAGTTCATCTAGGAAGAGGACCTAGTCCTGTTCCTCAATACCATCTGAGCAGTTGTTTCCATACCTGGCTAAAACTCACTCAGGTCCACTGGAGGAGGAGGGGGGTTTCATTTCCTACTCAGGTGTTTTAAGTCAGTAGAAATGCATTTCAATTTCTTCCGAGCATGGCACTGTTTGCTTTGCAAACTAACAGAAAAGGAGGCCAGCTGAGCCTCAGCCAGCTGAGGTATGCCTGGAGATCACCACGCAGGGAGATCATTCTCCCGTGCATCCATAAACTATGTCCGCAAGGCTACCATCACACTGCCCACTGAGAGGTCACAGCCACACGCCACCTCTTCTCCTTGGACTGGAGGGACTCACTGATTCTCCTCTACTGTGCAGTTCATTACGACGGCTGCTCCTTCCCAGAACTTTGCATCACTTTGGCAGTGATGGAAAATATGTGCACTTTCCCCGTTGTTCTAGAGAAACAATTCTAGATGCGTCCTTTAACTCTCCAAGCTTTAATACTCATATAATACCTCTTTGCTTTCTGAGAGTTCTCATTTCTGGATTCTCTCAGAACTTTTTTGTTGTTGTTGTTTTTGCTCATATTTTTCTAAGAATCACTTATCTTTTTTTAACAGGCAGGAGGGTGAGGAGGTGTGCCAGTCAGCTTTCCTTTGCTGTGACAAAATTCCTGAAGTCAACAACTCAAAAGAAGAACATCTATTTTGGCTCACAGCTGTAGAGGTCCATGGGCACAACACCGTTATGGGCAGCACACGGTGGGGCAAAAATTAATCCCTTTGTGGCAGCCATAAAAGAGAGAAAAACAGAAGTCCCGGAGTCCCCATGTCCCCTTCCAGGGAACGCCCCCAGTGACCCGACTTCCTCAGCCCCATGTAATACTCTTCCAGTGACACACGCTTTAGCACGTGAGCCTCTAAGGAACATTTAACGTCCACACCGTAAGAGGAGGGCTGGAATGGAGCTTATTGGCACGGTGCTTGCTTAACACACGTGAGACCTTAGGTTCAATCTGCCACACTGGAAAACGAATAAGAGGAGGTTTTAATCAGCTACCTCGTCTTTTCGCTAAAACGTTTGACCATCTGGAACTTACAGCTGCATGGTATCGCTGGTGTCTCTTCAGAGGAAACAGTAACAAGCCCTCCACTCATTTCTGTCTGTGCCATGGATCTAGTGTTTCTTTGGCTTTGAGAGTAAATGGGAAGAGTCAGTTCTGGAGGGGTGGCTTCCTGTGTCCCCTGGCATGATGATCCACACAGCCTGGCCATCTTAGAAGCAGCGGGAGAGATGCGGGTGTAGGGAAAGCTAAGAGCACCTTTCGTTCTGCTGAACTGAGCAGGAAGAAAGGTCTTTCCCGAAATAGCTGCAAAGCCAGCAACAAGTTCAGTTGTTGATGTGAGGCTAATGGAGCTGGCTCATGGGAGGCAAAGAGGTGGGCTAAGTTACCTCTTAGCGTGGAAGGGAACAGGGAAAAAGGGCAGGAAGGGCTGACCTATCTGCTTATCATGTCCCAGACTCCGTTACCTGAAATCTCACATCACCCTGAAACTCACCCAGGGGCAGACCAAGGAAGCCCATGGAAGGGTGTGTGGGAGAAGGGAAGAGAGGAGCAAAAAGTTAGCTTTAAAAAAAGGGTTACAGCCCACCCCTTTCTGCTTAAACTCTCCCAGTCTGTGCAAGCAAAGACTTTCCTTAGCCCTCAGTTTTAAGAGTTCAAGCATGAATACAACTAAGAGACACTCTGAAACACTAAGAAGGGTCTACTCATAAAGCAAGCTGAAACAAATATAAAACCCAGTCCCTTTTGTTTAGAAATGCACAAAGCAGCCAGCAAAATATGTGTCTGTCACATTCCTTAATAAACAGGACCAGGTGTTGTCCCCGGGGCTTGGGTGAAAAGGAAGAGGGTGAAAATCCACAACCTTTTCCTCTGGGAGACCTTTCTCAGTGTCAATAGAAACTCCCTTTGACAGGGAAACATGCCAGACCGCAGTGAGATACATGTGCGCACTGAGGTGAATCAGGCTGAAAATTGTTCATTCTTCCCTGTCACTTGAGGTGTGCGGGGCTCCTGTAAGACCAGCAAAACACCCCCTCCCCCAGCTGGGAGTTCCGTCTCCTCAGCCATGGCATCCGAGCGAACCCAGGAAGAGTGAGGTGGTCTCACCTTAATCCACTGAAGTCTTAATCTCCAATACGACGGCATTTGGAGGTGGAGACTTGGGGAGTTAGTAAGCTGAGATCAGGTCCTGAGGGTGGGACCCTCATTGGAGGATTCATGCAGTTACAAGAAGAGACAGAGGAGAGCTTGCCCTGTCTCCGCCTTGTGAAGACACAGTGAAAAGATGATTGTGTAAGACAAGCACACCTGCCTGGAATTTGACTTCAGACTTCCCAGTCTCTACAACTATGAGAAATAAATGCCTGCCGTTTAAGCTACCTACTCTACACACTAGTGATAGCCGAGGATGATAAGAGCCATGTGTCATTGTCCTGGTCTCATCCATTTCTGAACTGGATTCAGAATAACGTGAGGAGGGAACCATGTCAGAAGGCATCTTGGACACGAAACAGAAATAATGCGAGAGTCGCAGGAAGGGGCGGGGTGCTGTGGAGTGCTACCCCCCAGGCACGGCTGGGTCACTGCACTTTCACACTCCCAGGAACTGTGATTCCTTTAATAAGATCTGCATAAGACTGAGCCTATCAACACTCTGCCATAGGCTGGAGAAGGGTTCCCAAAGACCCAACACTTCCCCGAGGATCTGTAGGTGGTCAGAGCTAATGGTGGCTGGGGGAGGGGGAGACAGTTCTTCAGGGTGTAGCCACAGGCAAGTGGCCCATGCTCCTCTACATAACCCCATCACCCAGGTTCCTGTAACTAATTCTAATGACTTACAACAAACAAACCCCTCAAAACATGGAAGCAGGAGGACTCGTTGGCAAGAGGAAGGGGGAACGGTGGGGGTCAAGAGAGGGCAATGTGGCGGTGACGTCAGTGAAAACACATTCCATACATGTATGTTAATGCCAGGATGAAACCTACTGTGCAAGTAATACAGTAACAAAAGGGGTATATTGGTCACAAGCAATTCTTCCTTTTCCTCTCTCAGCCACCATCATGCAGGTGAGTGCCCCATAAGACTAGGGCATCAGAAAGGAAGCAAGCAACAGGAGCCACCTGAAGTAGACCCCAAATCCTAGGCTAGAAGGGGCACTTGGCGAACACCCCGTGAGTTGGCTTACCTTTGTTCAAGCGTCCCATCACAGTGAATTCGAAGTATTTGCTGTTGTCACTGGAGGAGTAAAGGCCAAAGATGGTGGCCGAGCTCTTACTCTGCAGCTTGAAGGTGGAGATCAGGTAGATCTCGTGCAGGGTGGGATCTGTCAGGACTGGCTGCAGGGCACCTGGGTTCAGTCTCTGACCGGGGGACGGCAGAAGGTCCAAGACTGGAGAGAGGAGAGGGAAGCTGGTGGTCACTGAAAGGCTGACTGTGGGGCCAATGCCTCCTATTGTTGAGGAGGGGCGTTTGACAATAAGCTACCAAATCATGGGACGTGATCTTGCTGCCTTTTCCCCCTACATGGTCAAATTCATCAGTTCTTCCTTGACTTTCATAGTGGCCGGACATTTGGAGCAGAAGAAATACAGCACAGGATTTATGACTTAACTTGGTATAGCCCTAAAGAGAAGACTAGATTTGCAAACACAAAATTGGATTTGGCTGAGCAAGTGGCTCTGAAGACGATCACTAGGAGGAAAAGTACTAAAGGCTTAAAGCACAAGCCGGGATGGATGAGAGCGGCCGCTCAATGCTTTGGTCACATCCTCGAGCAGTGAATTGCACTTACAGGGTCCTTGACGCACCTGTTGGGCCAGAGCTAAGTGCGTTTTCCGGGTCCGTGACAAATGACAGGGGAAGAGGCAGAATGCACGTGTGCCGTAGTAGAGAGAGTGCCAATCACAACACAACCCGACACTTTTGTGAGAGCCTGTACAGTTCTCTAAGATTTCTGTTAAAAAAAAAATCATCCCATCGAGGAAGCAAAAAAGTGATGTGTGTGGTTTATTTGACTGGACAGCATGCAGAGGGATGGAGTTGGTCTACAAAGTAAAAATCTGCATTTGTACAACCGTAAATGGCTTCTTCCTCAGTAGGCAGCGCTTTCCGGAAAAGCTTCCTGGGACTCAGTGAAGTGTGAGAGGGTGTGTCCAGAGCCACGACTGTCCAGTGCGAAGCTGATGGTGGGCGATACTGGTACTCACACTGAATGTTTACTGGTTTGCACAAATAATGCTTGAACAATTCCCTGGCTGGCTGGGAACTTCAGCACCTGGAGCTATCTCTGGGTTACAATAATCTGATTGCTAAAAAGGTCACATTGATGACTTATAAAGAGATCTTACGAATCTGCAAGATGATAAGCATCCTAACAGGAAACCATGCAATTTACAGAAAAAGAATCACAAATGGCTGACAGGTATATAGATAAGTGTCCATGTGCTCATTTAGTGATGAAAGAATTGCTAATTTAAATAATACTACTTTACTATCAAATTGGACAAATTAAGAATACAGTAATACCTAACACTGTGGGTGAGCGGTCAGGGAGTTCTTTCATGGTCTGCTCATTAAGGTTTAAATCAGTAAAAACCCATGGCCTTGTACATGGTAGCCAAGCTCTGTGAGCCATACCTTCAGGCCAAATTAGTAGAAGCGTTCTGAAGGAAGTTTAAATAACAATATCCAAGACTCTGAAACCCAAATATCCCTTGACCTAGCAATTCTACTTACTGGAATTTATTGGAATGGAATAATAGATAAGACAGTAAAGGACTTCGGTACCATGACAGTTCCCATCAGTGGTGATTCTCCAGCTTCTGCTGTGGGAGAAATTAGGTGAAACTAGAAAGAACAGGTTGGCAATACTGAAGCCCTCCTGGCTGAGCGCTTTGCCACGGCACCTCAAATGTTCATGGACTTCATTGTTAGAGCAATGGCTGGTGCCAATCCAAGCCAACCACACCACTTCAACTGTCCAATAGGATACTAAGTATGATATCAAAATACCAGAGACAGCGTTAGCGTCCTATATTACAAAACCGACTAAATTCATTTTGGTCCATA
Source organism: Peromyscus leucopus (assembly GCF_004664715.2). Taxonomy (NCBI): domain Eukaryota; kingdom Metazoa; phylum Chordata; class Mammalia; order Rodentia; family Cricetidae; genus Peromyscus; species Peromyscus leucopus. Next base: position 55,361,961 of record NC_051072.1, on the reverse strand, counting down.
TTTTTGAAATGTATCTAAATTCATGAAGATATAGAGAAATGTTTATGATAAAGTTTAAAAAGTCACAAAATTATATGTGTGTGTGTGTGTGTGTACAACATGCTATTTTTAGTAATTTATTTGTTTAGACAAAGATTTGAAACAAAGGATGATTCAACAAAATCTTTACATTAAAACTAGCTATTTCTAGGTTGTAAAAGGCTTTTTTGTTTCTTTATTTTCTTGCAATTCTGGTAAATCATTTTTTATAATGAACAAGTATTGCTTTGTACTAAAAAATGAATAAAATTTCTAAGACAAACAGGAAAAACCCTAGCTACTCAAGAATGTCTATTCTTTTTAATAATCTGTTTCCAAGATGGATCTATGCTGTTTGTTTTTTTTTTAAAAAATATTTTATATATTTATTTTGTATATATGACTGCTCTATCTGCATGTGCACCTTTATGGCGGAAGAGGGCATCAGATCCCACTATAGATGGTTGAGAGCCACCATGTGGTTACTGGGAATCGAACTCAGGACCTCTGGAAGAGCAGTCAGTGCTCTTTAACCGCTGAGCCGTCTCTCCAGCCCGGATCGATGCTGTTTCTCTTCCCCAGAAGACCTCATGTAATAGCGAATTTAATACTAGATGTGTTGAAAAGTAAAATATCTAATGTATCCTTACAGTGGCCCAAACTATGAAAACAATTGCTGAGTATATATTTCAAAAGGGAAATCACGGTTTTTAATTTCTGAAGAACTGAAAACGTATCCTTCCCACCAATGGGGTGGGGGTAAGGTTGAAATAAAGTAATGTGTTTGAAAACTCCATTTTAGATAAGGCATCTTCAAGAAAGACACATACACTCAAAGTATGAGAACTGTATTCCAAACTAAACACCTGGTGCTCGATCCTGGCTTCGAGTTTGATCACGCCTGTGATTTAACTGGCTCTGGACTTGAGTGCTTCAATCTGTGTGGTTCATTCACGGCTCTCTCCAGAGGCTGAGCTGGGGTGAGTTAGTAACGACTTCGGAGTATTTTGAGAAGGAAATGAGATGCTACCATTTCCTATTAATGCTATTACACTTGAGTAAAAGTACCAGGATCCAATCATAAGCCTCTACCGTTGGAGGGGAAACGACTGCTTCCCAATGAGCGTGGAAATTGAAAACCTGCTAATTTAGTTCTAGCAGCCCAGCTGAGAGGGAAACGGAGATAAGTGAATTATCCAGTTGAGCTGATGATTGCCGACTTGATAACTCTATAAAAGAATCTACCAGAAACTTGACTTAATCAGATCCTCTACGGCAACTAAGTTAACCTGATAATTTAGGTCATAGCGCCTCAGCTCAGTCTCCACAGAACTGCCAGGGCTAAGGGGCACACCACCAAGCAGTGTGAACAGTGTCAAGAATTTATATAACAGAATATTATATAACAGAAAAATAACCTCCCTCTCAAAATAAAACTTTCGAATAGTTTTTTTTTTTTTAAACGCCCTTTTCCATCTTCCTAGAAACAGGCCACCATGTGTACTGAGGCCATAGGATCCCGATATTCCAACCCAAACTAAAAATAGTAGGGTGATTCTGGTTGGACTACTCGGTAAACCGGGTGGCTGCTGTGGTGGGGAGCACAGATTGCCTGCACAGGCAGCTTCGCTCAGCTTCGGGAAGGATAATTTTCACTCCACCTGTGCGTTCCTCCCAGCTTTCCTCCTTCTCGGTCCATACATAGTGAAACCACCCGGGCGCCTAGTGCCAAGAAGAAGGCATAGACCGTCAGAGTCCCGGGATCCTTCCTGTCGGGAGTAATCTCTTCCTTGTGGTCTTTACAAGATAATTTGCTTAAGCTTAAGTGCTTTCTGCATGAAAGCTATTTCTACTCCCTGTCAAATTCTTGAATTTTTTTTTTTTACCTCTTCATAGAAAAAGACCAATTTCTGGAAAGACTCAAGAAATCACACTACCCCCTGGGGGAAAGTTCGCCTTTGAGTGTAAGGAGTAAGCACAGCAGTGGATCAAAGCCACTTTGCTCAGGGGGTCACTTAGTGCCGGGGCTCACTGGAGAGAAGAGGCCGCAGGGGACAGACGCTGGTCTGCAGACAACTTAGGATTTCATGCCCCGCCAGAGGACCAAGGACCGTGTGGCACATTCTGCAGTAAATGATGAAAATAAGTTTGCATCCTCCCAACTTAAGTTTAATTAGACCCATGGCTGGGTAATGGAATTGGAGAAAATTCTAGACTTTCATCATCCCTTCCAATCACGATGTACTTCCATTCGGGGCCCAAGAGTTACTGCGGGGTGCTGGGCGAGGCCGCAGGAGCGCCCAGGCAGACAGAGCAGCGCACGCAAAACCGGGCCCCCTAGGCGATCTCGGGACGGCGGCGGGCTAGGTGCAGAGGGGGACCCGGGGAGGCCACTTACCCTGGGGGGTGGCCTGGGCGCCCGCCCGCTGCCACGGCTGCAGGACCAGGTGCAGCAGGAGGAAGGCGGCGGCGCGTGGGGCCGGCATGGTGACTCTTCTGCTCCCCGAGGGCTGTGCGGGCGACAGCGGCGTGGCTCTGCCCGGGGCAGGGTGCTGTCCGCGGGGCCAGGGGCGGCGAGCGGCGCAGGTGGCGGGCGGGGCGGTGCGCAGCCGTCGGTGGGGCGCTGGCTGCTGGACTCCGCTGGCCGCAGCCCGCGCTTTATGGTCCAGCCGTCCGCCCGAGGGGGGGTGGGGAGGGGAGGGCGGGGGAGGACCGAGTCAGGGCGGCCCCCTTGGCCAGGATCCCCCATTTGCCGGGAAGAGCGGGGGCGGCGGGAACCGGGAGCGGGGGCCACAGAGGGAAAGGCTGGTGGAGTGAGGTGGACAGTGGAAAGGGGTGGGTGGACACTGGGTCGTACTGAGAAAGGGGGGGGGGCTGCGAAGGAGAGGATAGGGTGCAGAGGGTGGGCAGAGAGGGACAAAACGGAGGAGGAGGGTCCCCTGGTCCCCTAGCCTTGGGCACCTCGACTCTTTCCTCCCTTACTTTTTTATGATTTTCTAGAGAAACATCACTTGGACTTGTGTCTAAAGTCTGATTGCTTTTCCAACTGATCTTGTCCGCTGAATCCCCCACAATCCTGCATCCCGTGGTCCGGAGAGCGATGGATTTGTGCATTTCTACAGTCTTTTCTTGAGTACTTGAAATGATGGATGTTTTCCCCCCATCAAGTTTTGAGACACAAAGAGTGACCGGTGGAAAGTGTTTTTTTTGGGTGGTGGTGGTGGCTGGAAATAAACAAATCTCAAGGCATCCGTGCCGACAGCTATGCCTAGGATGGTGGTTTTGTGCTCCGGGATGATTTACTTCAGGCCACTCTGTAAAGGGGCTGCACACCCACCTCCGGCAGCGCAGTACCCCCCTCCGTTTCCACTTGAAGGTGTGGGGGTCGGAGGACGGACAACTGAACAGCCCCTTTTCTGCCCAGGCAGAGCCTTCAGAGGATGACATGGATTAACTAAAGGGAAAAACATTTGAAAAGCGGTGGTAAAAATATTCCCCATGTAACAATCCCCACCAATGCAGAGGGCCCTGCAGAGTATTTCCAGTCCTAGCTCATTTGTTTCCAAGAACTCCATTTGTAGAAGTTATCTACCACCAACTGGGTGGTTAACCCACCATTCTATTCCCAAACTTGCCAGAGTAATCCCTCACCACTTCTGATTGTGTTTACAGCCAATAACCCGGAGATCTGAGCTCTCCTTCTAGCAGCCTTCTCTTTGGGGTCTACTAGCGGTCTGTCTGGGCTTCCTTTAATGCTGTATTATCTAGTGGTACCAGGTGGAATGGGTCACCATATGCCTACCAATTAGAACTGAAGACACACAAAAGGGGTGTTCATGTGTTCCTAAGCAACGTGACTCTAAATGATGAGATGGATCGGATTTTGGATTTTCAGGTCTCCAAACTGCGCCTCAAGGTTAGAGGGGGACCAGGGCTCCAGCCTATGCTTTAAACAAAACACCTGTGCTTTTATGTGCTTTATACAATGAGTTCAGAGTAAGTCTTCCTGAAGCAAGTGTATGAATATTTACAAGTTTAAAAGTCAATATTCAGTGGCTTTCAGCTTGTTGAGTGTAGTACAATCTCCTTTAGGAGGTTTACACACACACACACACACACACACACACACACACACACACATACACAAATTAGGTGGCTTCAGGGCACCCAAATCATAAGTAACAAAGCTTATAATGGTACTGTAATTCCAGGGACTCAGAGGGCTGAGACAGGAGAATCATAAGTTTGAAATCAGACTGAGCAAGGCTAGCATGAACTATATAATAATAGACTGCCTCAAAAAAAAAAGCAGCGAAAGGAACAATTATTATAGTATATAGCATCATAACTTGTTCTGATACAAAACAGGACCACTCCCTAAGTGAGTCAAGGAGGAGCAAGGGTCACAGACTCCCCTGTGAGTTTTCATTCAGTGTGTCACATGTCTCCGGTCACATCAAATGCCGTTCCTCTGCAGGCTGGGCAGAGTCTGGGGAAGATGGGAAGCTAGAGAGCAATAAGAAGGTGGAGGTAGAACCAAGAGAGTTTCCATCTCTCCGACACAATGACTGCACCTTCACTGCGGTTCTTGTAGATCAGATCCACCCAAGACCTGGATTATGTCCTGTGGCAATTCTCTCCGCAGCCACTGCCCGTGGGTCCCTGTTCGGCATCTCAGTCCTTCCTTCATTAGCCGTTTCCCTAAACTAAGTCTGTCCTGTTGAAACATTTGGAGCACTCTCTGCTTTTCTCACGAGAGTAAGAATTACTAAACCGTAATTTATTAGAATGTTGATAGTGTTTCTCAGTGTGTTGAGCTGTCTTTTAGAAATCTATTCCTAGCAAGTTCCTCGGAAAACAGCTTGCGCATGTGAGCACACAATACATTTTGATTGAACTTGACTGTAGAGACAATGGAGAAATGAAAGACTCAAAGGACTTCCTACTAGCCAAACAAAATAATCTAAGTTTGCTTCTAGAGAGCCTGCACCTCCAGGAAGCTAAGCACTGAGGGGTCTTGGGAAGTTTCTCTTCATGCTGTCATAATCAAAAGGAAGTTTGATTATAACAAAATGTGTCAAATTAAAAAATCTATGGTAAGGGAGGCAAAAGAGTGAATCAGTTTCACGCCTGTGTCTCTTTGTTAAAATACTTGTGGTCCCAAAGTGGACTGGAGACCTCAGTGTAAGGCTAGAAACTGCCGGAGAAGAATATCAATAAAATCTCTTTGGAATAGAGGCACGGGCAGGGACTTGGTGAAAAGGACTCTATGGCACAGCCCAGAGAATGGACAAAGGGGATGACATGGAATTCAAAAGCTACCACCCAGCAAAGGACACAACCACCGGAGTGAAGAAACAGATTACAAAATGGGGCGAATGTTGGTCAACCGCACATCAACAGGGGCTAATATCTAGGATATAAAGAGAACTGTAAGAATTAAATATATTCTCTCTCTCTCTCTCTCTCTCTCTCTCTCTCTCTCTCTCTCTCTCTCTCTCTCCCCCTCTCTTTCACTCACACACACACACATCATCATCATCATCATCATCACCCAATCAATAAATAGGCCAATAAACTGAACAGACAACTTGAAAGAAAAAGCATACATGGCCAATAGATGATTGAAAAAGCGTTTAATATTCTTAATCCTCACAGAAACACAGATTAAAAATGTCTTTAGACTCCATCTCACCCTAGTCAGAAAGGCCGTCATCAAGAAGATTTGACAACGAAGGCTTCTGAGGATGTGGGGAAGGTGGAAGCCTATGCCTCTGTGTTTGCCAATGCGCTGTTCACCATCGCCAGAATGGAACCAGACTAGACACCCAACAACAGGAAGCGGGCGGGCTACATATACACAATGGGGTCTTACTCATCTAGAAAGGAAAATGAAATAATGAAATTCAGGAAAATGGATACAACTGGAAATTAGTACTTGTTTTCTCTTACATGCAGTGCCTACATTTAAAGTTGTGTGTGTGTGTGTGTGTGTGTGTGTGTGTGTGTGTGTGTGTGTAAATCTGTGGTTGTACTTACACTGAGTTTTATCCTATTATTTTAATAGCGTCTGGATTTATTTGTTTAATTTCCCCAACATCAGGCTCTGAGCTCCTGAGGGTCATCTCATTATTTTTGAAAGCACGGTTCCAATTACAGTGTCCTATACTTAATGATGATAGATCCTTGCATTGATTTCTCTTTCCAAACACTGTAACCTTGGACAACAGCTATGGCGTTGCTAGCCTTCCATGTGTGTGCGCAGTCGTTTAGAGAAATGGCTGGCTTGTCGGTAGGACTTTAGCAAAAGCCCTGCAGTGAGGCCCACAGAGTGCTGCATGGTTGTGTTTGCTCGCTCCAGCACCTCGGCTTTTACCTGCACCAGCCTTGTAGAGGATGAGTGACATGGGGTGGCATCACGTTAGGCTGAGCTAGCCAAGATCTGCTGAGTGCTGACTCAGACAGATGAATGGGTTCAGGCAAAGTCAGCACAGCTGTCCAGCCAACCCCACAAGTGAGTACCAACCACTTATCTTTACCAGCCGTCGATGGTGAGTAGGTTGTTATTCAGGGCTACCATGGCAAAGGATCACTGGTGTACACTTCTTTCCTTCCCCACAGTATGCTATGATGCACACGACTCAGTTTTGATGTTCACTGACAGCTTCTAACTCTACAACTTCCCTTCATTTAGCTCTGCATCTAGGCAGATTCATAAAAAAGTGATCCACCCTTCAGTGATAGAGGTTCCAGGTGTGCGCAGTGCAGGCCCAGATATGGGAACCCATCCTAAAGATCATTCGCCTCGTCACCAAATATCCCCACAGCTGTTCTCCCTTTCCTGCCTACTTGAATTACTTCTAGACCAGCAAGGGAGCCCATGCTGCTCTTCCTGAAAACCTCACCAAGCGAGCTATAAACATTTCCATTGTATCCTGCATAGCTTGGTCCTGAAAATCTGACTGGGGTAACACACACACACACACACACACACACACACACACACACACACACGAACATGTGTGCGCAAGGTGGGGGGTGGGGACTGGGAGTGTGTGGGCCGTGCTCAGTATGATGGAGGCCACCTACTATGCAACGATTGGGGACCTCAGCACAGGAGGAGGAGGGGTTATGTAATCTCATAGGAGATCTCTGTAAGAGTCTAGTCTCAGGCTGTAAACATTCTGGAGGAGGAAGGTGTGGTTGATGCTCTGTACACTCAGTCAACATTGGCATATGGAACAGAGGAAAGCTTTGTCAATCCTCATGGGTCTGAGGCATTGGGGTCCTTGTCAATAACATACGTTTACTCAGGACTTTCTCTGCTCCCCACACATCTCAGCCAAAGTTATGTGGCATCAGCGTTGACCTTGACATTGACATGGGGATGAAAGCCTTCTCCCGTAGGGTAGCTACACTGCTTCAGAAGAGGGAAGATTACTCTGTTTCACTGTTTGACACAGCTAAGCATATGTTTTATACACATTTGTTCATGGATGTATGTAGAAAGTTACCGTTACTCATGCAGATTTCTACTTGAATTCTTGAATGGATTATAAATGGGAGTTACTAATGCAAAAATGGATAAAATCTAATACGGTTTACATTCTGCTACAACCTGACATTCATACCACAGCTCTGGGGTGTGTGGATGCCGAACTCCTGTTCAGTTGAATGTTAAAGGAGGGGCCTTGATGAAATGATGGGAAAATAGCTTTTCTAGAAACTATTTAGCACAAATAATGGTCCATCAAATGAAGGAGAGAGCTTTTGATTAGTATGCAATTAAACATGGATTTTTTTTTTCTCCAAAATTTAGAAGATGCTTTGTTATAGCAATTAAGCACTGAAGATTAGGGAAACATGGACAGAAGAGTGTAAAATCACTCATTTTCAATCTCACTGGGGGTCTTGGTGGACTCTACAAAAGCTTGTCATTAAGCTTCTTTAATATGCTTTACTAAATTGTGTGTAAAACGCCTTAGAAAAATAGCCTACGATGCCACTGTGAGCACATCTATTCAGTTAATAAATATGCTCACTGAACTCAAAGTCCGGAGAGTTTTGACAACTAACATTTCTTAAATTAGTTCTCTCCCTCATTAGACCACCATGAATCCATCCATGTGGTGAGTTCTGCAGGATCTAATGGTAGCAATAAACAGTGCAAGGAAAGCCCAAGTTCAGTGCCAGGTTTCTGAATATTTTTGTTAAGAAATGTGTCAGGGAATGGCAGTAGGGAGTGAAATGATAGTCGGCTCAAACTTTGAGACAGGATCATGTAGCTTAGGATGGTCCTGGTTTGTTAGGAGCTGAGGATGCTCCTACACTAGATCCTTTTGTCTCCTCCCCTCAAGTGTTAGGATTACAGGTGTGTACTACCACACTCGGCTCAAATATGCATCAATGGAAGTAGAGGAGTCCAGAATTTGGTATCATTTGTTGTGATTGTGTTGAGGTTCAACTAGGGTAGAAGTTGTATTGTATTGTATTACGTCGATTGTCAACATGAGTTTTTATGGATATTTTTAGCCTAACTAAAGGAACTAACACATGAGAGATTTTAGGAGCTAACTGTCAATAGGAAGATTGGTGCTGCTATCTACAAATGGCCACTCTATAGCTCTAGAGGACATAAGTATTTTTCTAACTCTACATTGAAAGTTACATGCATTTTGCTACCCTGTAATTGATGAAAGTATTGTGTTCAAATGAGTGTTTGCCAATTGAGCATGGAATGCTAACTTATTTTCATTAATGCTAACGTAATCAATTACCCAGAAAATAATTACTGTGTGTCTATTCAGTAATTCACTCAACTTACGTCAACATTCTTTAAGAATGTGCCAAACACTGTGAGACAACAGACACTCAATGATGAATGGGGCACAATCTCCATTCTGTAGCTCATGGCCTATTCAGGTAAACAGGTGATACAAAGAATACACGGGCTACAGGGGAGATGTGTCATAAGAAACAAGGAGGGACCTGGGAGAAGGCAACCTGTAGATGGAGAGAGTTGGGAAAGTATTCCCCCAAAGAGTTGACTTTTCCTATGAAGGATGCATCCTCCAGGCCACAAAGTAGGGGAGACCCTTGTAAGCAAAGGGAATGCTTGTCACATAAAGACCATGGAGGGAGATGTGTAGAAACTGTCTGGGTTTCTGGCCTGGGTGCCATTCACTAAGCCAGGGAGGTAATTGGACTTTGCCATGTTGAGCTTAAGGAATTCTTACCATGCTCATGAGGCGGTGTCTATGAAGGCGTTCAGTGCCGTGGGTCTGTGACTAAGGAGGGAGGTTGTAGGTTTGGGTCTCAGTAATTTACAGACAGCCATTAAAGCTGTAAGTATGGATAAGATCACTTAAGATGAGTGTGTAAATCAAGATTAGGATTACGGGGGATGCTGCAGATTCCCCAACACCATAAGATCTGGAAAAGAAGCAGCAAGTGTAACAAAAACTGCAAGAGAAAGCTGGAAAGTTGTGTCAGGGAGGTACCGTAGAGTAGTCAAGCAAGAGATGGAGTACACATATTTCTGGGTAGGGCTGGGGGAAAGCTAGGTCACAGAGGCGTGTACGCTCGGCATGCATGAGGCCCCAGGCTCCACCCCTAGCACCAAACAAACAAACAATGAATAAAAATTAAAACTGAATTAATTTTTCGGTTGTAAAAAACAGCTTGATGGCATACTGTGAGGCGGGGAGGTGGGGAGGGGCAGAGATCTGCTGTGTGAGAACTGAGGATGAAGAGTCAGAAGTGGGGGCAGCCAGGGCCACTGTCTGTCCGGAGGCTAGCCTTTGAGGTGGACCGAGGCTCTGGGGCAGGGACTGAAAGACGGATGACAATGTCGATATAGGTGGAGTAGAACTTCGAGAGGGGGCAGCTCACACGAGGTGCCTCTCCATCAAGGGATGCTAAAAGTACGATCAGCAGCATTGGGTGGCCTAAGAAATTTGATATTTATGTTTTCTTATAATGAAAAAAATGTCATGGTGCCTGTCATCCCTGTGCAATGTCAACTGCACGTGAGTGACGGCTGTCTGTGTAGCAGACTGTAGCAGTCCCCACCTGGGAGTTCATTATCTCCATCATTGGGAAGTCCAGAGGAAGACCCAGAAATGCTCCAGCCATTACACAGTGTTATAGGTCAGGATGAGCTATTGAGATTTCCACACAGGCCGTATTTTCTAGCAGGGATTCATCGTCACATTCATGACTTTTCTTCCACAAAAGGAGAAAGTGACACTCCCGGGTTTATATTCCCTGTTATACGAGGTGGAGTCCATTGGGAAGGGAGAAGGAAACAGACTGTGTTAACACATCAGCCAGAAGCTGCCAGCCTCCACAGCCACTGCTGGCACATCCAGGTGGATCTCTGGCAAATGGTCTTTATTTTCCTTAGAGGTTTATAGTGTCATAAAACACAGATGGGAGGCTTGAGAAAAATGGTGTTCTGGTCAGTCATGTATGAGTGAGAACATGGAGGAGGAGATAAGTCGGAAACTAGCGGTCAGAAAGAGAAAACGGCTCCATTTTCTGTCCTTTAATTAAACAGAGCTTAGTGTGCCCCATAGGCCAAATATAGTCATCACTTTTGTTTCCTAGGGCCAGCAAGCCAAGAGTGGGGTTTATAGCTCTAAACGGTTGGGAGAAGAGTAATATTTTTGACACGTAAAATCATGTGAATTTCAATAAAAGTTTGATTGGATCTGGTCATGTGACTCCTTACACAGCTGTCTGTATGACGTGATGACAGAGACCAGCAGTCGCAGGAGAGTCTGTAGGCCTGCAGGAGACCAGCATAGTTCCTCGGCCAGAACAGTGGCCAGCCAGGCAATCCTTGTCCATCAGTGCTAGAATGGATGGATTCCTTCCTTCCTTCCTTCCTTCCTTCCTTCCTTCCTTCCTTCCTTCCTTCCTTCCTTCCTTCCTTCCTTCCCTCCTCCCTCCCTCCCTCCCTCCCTCCCTCCTCCTCCCTCCCTCCCTCCCTCCCTCTCTCTCTCTCTCTCTTTCTTTCTTTCTTTCTTTCTTTCTTTCTTTCTTTCTTTCTTTCTTTTCTTTCTTTCTTTTCTCTCTCTCTCCCCTTCCTTCCGTTCTTCTCTCTCTCTCTCTCTCTCTCTCTCTCTCTCTCTCTCTCTCTCCCTCCCTCCCTCACTTTCTCTCTCCTTCCTTCCTTCCTTCCTTCCTTCCTTCCTTCCTTCCTTCCTTCCTTCCTTCCTTTTTAAAATCTGTCTCACCAGTCCTATACTGAAATCCTTGGTAGAAATTAAGCATCTCACTATGTAGCCCAGGTTGGCCTTGAGCTCAATCAACTGTGTAGCCCAGGTTGGTGATTCTCCTGTCTCAGGCTTCTGTGTATAGGGATTATAGTTGAGAGCCCCCAGACTGGGATGATGATAGTTTCTGAATAACTGAACCCAATATCTTTATCATTCTGGGTCTTGAAATTAAGTAGCTCACACTGATGCTGGCTCATCCCGAATCCTGGTCCCGGAACTGGTTCCGTCCTCAGTGATGGTGTCACTGACATATGAATGCCCTGCCTGTGGGGTCCTTGCAGGCTAGACTAGCTTTCTAAGCAAAATCCCTAGGAAGGAAGGGGAGCCAAAAGCGAGTGGACCCCTCTTGTTGATGTCCCACTCCCTCCCTTCCTAGGTTCTCCTCAGGCCAAGGTCATGGGGCTCAGGCTACCATCTTGCTTCCTGGTTCCACAGATGAATCATTAGATCTGCAATTCTTCACTCTTCTCTAAGTACAATATTAAATGTTAAAATGGACCAGTCAGTGGAAGAAGTGTGAGGAACTGGCCATGGGTTTGAGAAATCTATTTGATAGAAGTGTGGTTTCTTTGCTGGATCTTGGGAAATGTGAACTGCAAAGAGACTTCTATGCTTCACTTGAACGTTACAATTTGTTGAGATAAATAAAGTGTTGGGGGGTATTCGATCACACTGTGAACCCCAAGTTTGCATTTGCATTAATTAAATAAAATCAACCTTGGGTCAGGAGGCTGAGTTAGCAATTAGTTGATAGAAAGTAATCATAGAGCCTCAGAGGGCATCGGGAAGACATAAAGAGATATGCTGGAAGTAGGAGGGAGGGGTTTGGAGTGATGAGGCTTTTGTTTGTTTGTTTGTTTGTTTGGTGGATCAGAAGGACGCTGTCTTTGGGAGACACCAGCAAGGACAGAAAGTTAGCTATGTGCTACCCAACCTTTCTGAGCTAGCAGGTTTTCACCCCAGCTATTCCTCCAGCACCATATCTGCCTGCACGCTGCCTTGCTTCCTGCCATGATGATAATGCACTGAACCTCTGAAACTGTAAGCAAGCCACCCCAATTAAATGTAAGAGTGGCCATGGTTGTAGCGTCTAAGACAGATGGAAAGGGAGAGAAAAAGGGAGGGAGGGAGGGAGGGAGGGAGGGAGAAAGAGAGAGAGAGAGAGAGAGAGAGAGAGAGAGAGAGAGAGAGAGAGAGAGAGAGAGAGAGATCCTTATGGAGTTTTGCCATGCTCCTTCTCATAATAGTTCTAAGTGTGGGGTATCATCAGGAGTCATGGTGATTATGGTGATTATGTTATGGTGTTGATGCCTTTAAAAACTGATCAGCAGGAAAGAAAATGCATGTGGCAAATCTAATTATTTAGCAGAAAAACTAGGGGAAATTGTAACAAATAATTGAGGGCAAGAACAGTGGAGAGGGATAAAGGGGAGGGAGACTGTGGGAAGGAGGGGGAGGGGCATCCCAGTTTCAGGGGGATCAAGGACAGTGTTTCTTCAGCTGTCTCTCCGAAGATGCTCCCCATGTACACTTAGACCTCATACCCAGCTTGGTTCCCCCGGACGGAAGGGATGATATTCCTCCCAGCACAGCTTCCTGAGTTCACTCACACCGCTTCAATTTTGGACTGGCTTCCTTGCGGGCTACCACTCATTCCTTGGCCACAGCAGAGCATTGTGTGCTTCCACAGTGTGCTGCTCTGAGGGATAAGGAGCTGGAATCCCAGGCCTTGCAGACATGCTCCATATTGTCTGGCATAACAAAGCTGCTGCCATACTGAAATCACTGTAGCTCCCTACAAGATGGAACTTGCTAACATCTCCGGTGGAAGGAGTGCATTGGTGTGTGTCTCTGTGTGTGTGTGTGTGTGTGTGTGTGTGTGTGTGTGTGTGTGTGTGTGATATTGGACCCTCCTCTGATTTCAATCACTCCCTCTGGGCCTCACCCCCGTCTCAGGGTAATCCCACCCCAGATGTACATGTTTCCCGTGGTGCTAGAGTGTACAGGAGGGGGAAGGTAGGTTGGGGAGGAGTTTTTTTCTATGCCACTTTGGGGAAGTTGTCACACAGGCTGAGGTGGAATTCTCAGTGAAGCAGCTGTGTTGGGGTCACGTGTTCCTGTAAGGGACCCCGAGTAAACTCTTCGGCTCACCAGGCTGGGCTTGAGTGGAACAGCTTCTTCATCTGCAGTCTGCACCTGCTCCAGGGCAGGTAGACAGTTGTTCGTCTCTCCCCAGGGAAAGCCATGCAGCGGTCTGAGGTGGCAAGTGGGTTTCCATGCTTATGTGTGCTTGTGCTCACACTTATATGCACACACGCACGTGTGTATCTGTCTATGTGTAAACATACACACGTCTTGTTTCTCTCTTCTGCAGAAGAGTGCTATAAGATTTCCCCTCCGAGTATCCCACATGATTGCAGCCAACCTCACCTCCTTCGTATCCAGAGCCCAGTCTTGTATTTGGTTTCGCTTGGTCTTTAGAACAATGAGGCTAAACATACAGAAGCTTTAGTTCCCACCAGACAGACTAGAAAACTCAGAAGTTATGAAGGTCGAACAACCTCCCCCCAAATGTCAGAGCCTGACTCAAACCGGGGCCTTCAGTCTCCAGGCCGAGGGCCCTTCCCCTCGGCTGGTCTGTCTCGTGTGTGCTCCACGCCAGGCCGAGCGCCCTTCTCCTCGGCTGTCCCACATCACGTGTGCTCCATGCTAGGCTTGGAGTACGCTTCTCTGTTGTTCTATATCATATGTGGACCATGCACAAACCTGGGTTCTGCTTTGACGAAGCTGAGGACGTGAGAATGAATTTCTTGGAATTAACATACCTTTTTTTTTTTCCTCTAACTTATGTGAAACCCCATGCTCTACTTTTGGCATTTTTTTTGTCTTCTATGCTTAAAAATCTGTCAATTAAAAAAAAAAAAAACCATGAACCAAAGAATGTATTGAATTTACAAACCGGGCTATTTCGGTTACCCACAGTATACGATGGCCTCACCCTGGCCCGGAAGGACCACTCATGCTTCCAGTGGCCTGGAGAAGGAGTTCTAAGAGAGGCTCCTGTGATGGAATGCCCCATCCCATCCCAGTCTTCAACAGGGGGTGTAGCCTCGGGGAGTTGCCTCATTTCCTGGTGGGGTAGGAGTATCTGTTTCTTCATTGGAAAGGGGCAAAATCTACTTTGGGATCTGGTGGTTTGAATAAGAATGGCCACCATAGGCTCATATATCTAAATGCTCAGTCACCAGAGAGTGGCACCATTTGAAAAGATTAGAGGGATTAAGAGGCGTGGCCTTGCTGGAGGAAGCGTGTCATTGGAGGTGGGCTTTGGGGTTTCAAGTGCCCAAGTCAGTCAGGCTCAGTGTTCTCTCTCTCTCTCTCTCTCTCTCTCTCTCTCTCTCTCTCTCTCTCTCTCTCTCTCTCTCTCTTCTCCACAGCAGGATATAACTCTCAGCTACTCCACCAGCACCATGCCTGCCTGCTGCCATACTCCCTGAAATCATGCTTCCCACCACGATGACCATGGACTAAGCCTCTGACACTGTAAGCCAGCCCCCAGTTCAATACTTTCTTTTGTAGGAGTAGCTTTAGTCGTGGTGTCTCTTCACAGCAATAGAACACTGATGAGGACACATGACAAGCAGTTCCGGGGTGGTACTGACCCATCACCGTCCCGATTAAGCGATGATTTGTTCCTTGATTGGCTTTTTCTGACATCAGAGACCCGAGGCTGACTCTTGAGATGTAGAATTCTGAAATCCTGAGGATGTTCAGAGAAGCAAGCAGGAGGTGTGTTCTAGTTAGAACTGCCTCGGGGAGGGTCCTGGCTTCATCACTGTGTGGCCTTGGGAAGACTTCATGGCTTTGCTCCCTAGCCTGGCGTATCATTCAGAGAATGGTGATGCTTGATATCAGTAAGGGTTGTGAGTGGAGATGTTGTTGGCCAAAGACTGAACAGAAACATGTAACCCCAGTATGAAGAAACCATCATTGGTATGTTAACTTGGTAGATGGTTTGTTTGTGATCTAGTTTACTAATCCAGCACACATCATATTGATCTAGCATTATTCCTCTAAGGTGAGAGGAAATGGAGAAGCTGTGAGTTCCCTTGGCAATCTTCAAACTCACGAAGGTGTTCACTGAGGAAAGGGCACCCAACCCTCTCATAAAACTCAGGGACTTGGGCAACCTTTGACCTAGTAGGAGGTGTTTTCTTAGGGAAGGGAGACCCAACCCTCTTGTAAAAAGGAGGGAAGGACGTGGGTTTAGAGTGAATGTTGCTGCTCTGATCACAAGTATACAGCACCTTTGACTGCCCTTGGAGAATAAATCTGCACAACTGAGCTCCAACTCGGGAGGCTATTACCGCAGACAGGCACACACTAGTCTAACTCCAGGGTTACTGGGCATACACGATACATTGTCTGATACACAGAGGAGCAACATGGAAGCTAGGGTTGGCTCAGGTCATGGCCATGTACAACCTGTGATTGACGTTATAGGCTAATCAGTCTGTGATGATCAGGAGCTGTGGGACTTCACAGCCTGCTGTTATTCTGATGTTTGGCTGTCTAGACTAGACATTGTTTCCTCTTATATTTCTGTATTTATTTTTGAGGTACTGAAAATAAGTTCCAGAGCCTAGCCCATGCTAGGTGAGTTCTCTGCTGCAGAGCTGTACCCCAGAACGTTTTTTTGTGTTGTCATTGTTGTTGTTGTGTTTTGTTTTTGTTTTTCGAGACAGGGTTTCTCTGTGTAGTTTTAGTTCCTGTCCTGGAACTCGCTCTATAGACCAGGCTGGCCTTGAACTCACAGAGATCCTCCTGGCTCTGCCTCCTGAGTGTTGGGATTAAAGGCGTGCGCCACCACCGCCCGCCCCCAGCCCTGTTTTTTGTTTTTGTTTTTTTAAATCCGTTTGTCAACAGGGGACAATAATATAAGTGAAGAAACAACTCATAACAGCTGTCCGAGGGAAGGGTGGACTGTGGATGCTTGGCTAAAAGAAGTGTGGAGTCCTTCTGGGTAGTCCAAAGCGTCCACGCTTATGACAATTAAAAATGTCATAAAAGATATGGTTCAGGAATGTGTCCTGGCAAAGCAAAAGCATGCCGAGGAGGGCTGCCCTGTGCTTGTCACGGTGCTGTGTCCCACCGCTCTGGTGAGAGGTGTTTACAGTGCCTTCGGAGAAGGTGTCTGTGACCCTGCCTATCTTTGTACTTCTCCACAAGAGACTATAGAATCATGAGTATATAATAATTTGAATAACTAAGCTTAGCAAGTGAGGGGGAAAGACTGGCATGCTGGAAGAGTTTTTAAATGATAAGACAATTGTATTTTGGACAGGGCATTTTAAAGGTAAATATTCTGCTATAAGGCCAATGGCTTCTTCAAAGGGATGTGGTAACAGAGTTGCTTCTCGTTGTAACTGAGAGGAAAATAAATGTGATTTAGCTTCCATTTAAAATGCCATTGCTTGGGCTTGTGAGGTGGCTCAGCAGGTAAATGTTGTCTGCTGCCAAGCCCAAGGGCTTGAGTTCGATCCCCAGGACCAACATGGTAGGAGAGAACCTCCACCTGCACACTATGGTCCTCACACACCCTCCCAACATGCACACAAAATAAATAACACTTAATAGAAATTAAAAACTAAAATGTTGTTGCCTTTCTCTTAGGATCATGGAGATACCATGATCTTTAAAGAGCAATGAAACATTTTGGGTAGAAAATATTTTTTTTTTTAAAGATTTATTTATTGCATATACAGTGTTCTGTCTGTATGTACACCTGCACTCCAGAAGAGGGCACCAGATTTCATTACAGATGGTTGTGAGCCACCATGTGGTTGCTGGGAATTGAACTCAGGACCTCTGGAAGGACATCCAGTGCTCTTAACTGCTGAGTCATCTTTCCAGCCCCAGGAAAATAGTCTTGAAATTAAATAAACTATGAGCTATTGAGAAAGCAGGGGATTTGTAGAGGCCTAGTAAAAATTGGAAGCATAAACCTGGAGGTAAGTGAGCAGCCCAGCTTGCTGTTACCCTGAAGGTGGCCAGGAGGAGTCTGGGGTCCCTGTGTCTGCGGTCACACCACAGGGATGATGGGATTCCTGTGAAAGCCCAACCTTCCTTCAGGTGAGGAGTCTAGCAGTGTTGGACCCCAAAGGTTTAGGGTCTCCAGTGGGCACCCCAAGAACCCAGACTCCAATCCAGTTGATGCAGCAGCATGAGGTTTTTATTGAAACGACCGTACAGATGGGTAAACTCTGCTCCTAAGAGCAAGAGCCGCATCTTACTGCAGCCCCATGGGGGCTTTTAAAGGAAAAACCCATAAAAGCCATAAGATTACAATTCCCATACAATTTCGTTTCACAAGATCATGGTCTGATCACAGAGTGGGTACAGTCACGTCCGCATGTACATTCTTCCTGAAACCTCAAGGGGGGTATCAGGGCGGGAGTGGAGTTTACACAAAGGTCACAGTGGTCCTTCCTGGAATACCTGCAACTATCCCAGTCACAGTTGAGCACATCTCTTAACAGAAATCTTTTTACATTGTTACATTGTGGCAGGCGTGGTTGAACAATGACTGAGTCAGCTTGCCCTTGGAACTAGATTTTTAGTTTCTCATTTCCTGGGGCTTGGGGGTGTAAGCCTGAAGGGTTAGGGTCTTTCACCCACAAAGCTCCATAATTTCAACCTTTTCAAACCTGCACAAAGATTGAAGGAAAAGCGCAAGGCACAATGGTCTCTGAGTCACCAAGGTTTCACTCCCCTTCCCAGACTCCTCTCCCTGTAAATTTCTAGGATTTTTTTTTTTATTCTTTCTTGCTTAGAAGAAGATTTTAAATGCAGGAAGTTTTACTCTTAAGTACTCCAGTAGGTATCTCTTAGAGTAAAGATATTTACTTAATCACAATGTCATTATCTCACAAGCAATAACTAATTCTGTAAAGGTGTTCAATGTGGCTCACATTCTAAATTCCTAATTGCCCCCCACAAACACCCATAATCCAATAAAGAATGCTATGTACATTTGATTGGTTGTTCTTTTTAGTTTCTTTTAATTCAGAACTCTGTCTCTGTCTCTTTCTCTCTCTCTCTCTCTCTCTCTCTCTCTCTCTCTCTCTCTCTCGTGTGTGTGTGTGTGTGTGTGTGTGTGTGTGTGTGTACTTGTCTGTGTTTGTGCACATGTGTAGTTGAGTGCCTATACATATGTGTGTGCCTGTGTGTGGAGGGTGGAGGTTGACTTTGGGTCCCTTCCTCAGTTTCTCTTCACCTTATTTTTTGAGACAGGGTCTCCCTGTACCTAGCTCATAGATTTGGGAAGGCTGGCTGGCCCAGGAGCTGCAGGGATCTGCCTCTTTGCACTCCCCTCAGCCCTGGGGGTGCTGGGCTTTGATGGAGTTCTAGGGATCCAAACTCAGGTTCCCATGTTGCACAGCAGACACTTGCCTGTCTGAGCCATCTCATCGGCCCCCAATAGCATTTTTTTTTTAAATCTGTGAAAATACAAAGCAAATAGAACCAATGCACCCCCCCCCCAAAGCCGCAGATCAAGTGGGGAAGGAGATAACTGACATAGTCTTATGATCTTGCAGTTTTCAGGAGCAAGTGAACAGATTAAATAAACTTAGACTCTATTAAACTGTTTGAATATATTAAACTGTTGAAGGATAACTGTGTGACATGTTCAGAAAGCACAGGGAAGATTAACAAAGGGAGAACTCTGGAGCACGGGCTAGCCAGTCCAGCTGAGCTGATGAGCTTCAGGGTCAAAGAGAGACAGCCTCAGAAAATGAAGTGGAAGAGTCAGCGGAGACGTCTGATGTCAGCTTCTGGCCTCTACACACACGCGCACATGCTTGAATAAGCATAACCACCCCTGTCTTAGGTTTTTTTTTTTTTTTTGGTTTTTTGAGACAGGGTTTCTCTGTGTAGCCTTGCACCTTTCCTGGATCTCACTCTGTAAATCAGGCTGGCCTCGAACTCACAAAGATCCGCCTGCCTCTGCCTCCCGAGTGCTGGGATTAAAGGCATGCGCCACCACTGCCTGGCTGCTGTCTTAGGTTTTTATTGCTGTGAAGAGACACCATGACCACAGTAACTGTTACAAAGAAAACAACGAATTGGGGTGGCTTCCTTACAGTTTCAGAGGTTCAGTCCATTACAATCATGAAGGGGAGCATGGCAGTGTGCAGGCAGACGTGGTGCTGGTGTTGAGAGCGCTACATCTTGCAGGCAACAGAAAGTCCACTGAGTGAAGCTTGAAAAGAAGACCTCACAGGCCTGGAGAGATGGCTCAGTGGTTAAGAGCACTTGCTACTCTTGCAGAGGATATGGGTTCAATTGCCAGCACACACATCAAGCAACTCACAGCCACTTATAACCCCAGCTCCTAGAAGATCTGATGGTTCTGGTCTCCTGGGCACTTGCATTCATATGCTCATTTGAACACACTAGGGGGGAAAAAAAGCTTTAAAAAAAGAAAATTATGGGGCTGGAGAGATGGCTCAGAGGTTAAGAGCACCAACTGCTCTTCCAAACATCCTGAGTTCAATTCCCAGCACCCACATGGTGGCTCACAACCATCTGTAATGGGAACTGGCACCCTCTTCTGTGTACATAATAAATAAATCTAAAAAGAAAAAGACCTCAAAGCCGGCTCCCACAGTGACACGCTTCCAACAGAAGGTGTGGCCCAGATTAAAGGTGTGCCCTTTAGCCTCAAGGTCTGGATTAAAGGCGTGTGTCATCCAGCCTCTTCCAACAAGACCACACTTCCTCCAACAAGGCCACACTTCCCCCAACAAGGCCACACCTCCTAATAGTGCCACTTTTGAGTTTATGGGGGCCAAATACATTTAGACTACCACAACCCCTATATCTTAACACATTTGTGGATGACTACACATTGCAAGCTACCTTGTGAGATAATGTCTTTCATTTTTCTCAACTAAAGATGTGAGAAATTTACTTCCAATTCAAGTACAAATAGAAATCTTTGTTTATTTGGGGGGTGTTTTCTTTATGAGTAATAGAAAATTTTGTTGTTACTAAAATTTGTTTTTTGCTTCTGTCAACCAGATGCCTGGCCTACACACCAGTCTTGGCTCTTGGGGTCACACCATCGGTTTGGGATCAGGACAGACTTCCTACATTTCTGCCATGTATTATGCTCTTGTGTAAATCAGCGTTCTCAGCAGTGCTGGTCATAAAACAAAAGACCGATTGACTCTGAAGACTATTGAAGATGCTTCATAACCTGTACTGTCAAGTATTCATCTGAGAGTTAATTTTTATGTAAAAATAAGCACCTTCATCCCATTACTGATAATTTTACATGTATATCAAATAATTCTTTTTAAAACAAAGTGCTTTATGATTTTAAAAATCAACAAATGCTTGATTTATATACCTATTTTATACACATAAATATGAGAATATACAGAAATTTCTTGGGTGAAATGGGGTTGCAAGTGGAAAAATCTGCACCACCCTAGCTTTTCCACAGCTCATCCAGGTTGGAATAACAACCAGCCATGGGGGGTTTAGTCTCTGCTCACAGAAAACCTTCAACAAGACAGGAAGAAGGTATTAAAGTCTTACCAGACCGCCTTTTAGAGCCAGTAGTAATTCAAACACAATAATATATGTGTGCTCTACATCATTTATGATGAACAGGGTTATGTCTCACAAGTAGAAATTGAAGCTGATAAAGAACCTGCCCTTCTTTGATATAAAGAATTGGTTATAAGATTTCATCTCACTTGATTCAATTTATTCTAAAAATAATATCCCTTCTCAGAGCAATCCCACTCAAAAAAAAAAATCAGCCAAGACATTCAAAAGAACATAGAAAATAAATGTGAAATGAAATAAGCCAGAATGAGCACTTTCAGACTAGAGGGTAGGTGTGCCAGGAAGAAGGAACAATGGAGTAACCCAAAGAATGGGGCTAGGAGAGGAGACAGCCCTTTGGCAATGGAGCGCACATTGTGAATTAAAACAGTATGAAGCCCCACCTTACATAGCACGACGCTTCTACTTAACATGTATAGATTTAAAAATCAACACGTGTAAGGAAAAACCCTGCAGATCAGAGAGGGAGTTGGTCAGTCTAAAATTTGGAAATGAGTGGTTTAGGAAGAGACGGTGAGGCAAAGTTCAGTGAGGTCTGTCCAGGGAAGGGCTGTATCCTGGCCCTAAACACAGGCCTTTCAGGTTGAGAGGCAGCCAGAATGGCATCGTGAGGTTGGGTGTACCAGGCCATTACAGGAGCAACTCATGAAACATTCCCTTGTTGTTTGTCAAGCAACTGTCTGCTAGACTGATGTCCTTGTCATTTGTCTGAGAATGAAATGGCCCGCTTGGTGCTGATGTCCGCCTTGCAATAGACGTCTTACATTTTAACGACAGATTGGCAGCTGGGTTAATATTCTCCTGCGTCCTTCAGACGCTGATGGGAAAGACTTTCTACATCTTCAAGACAGAGGCTCTGAGCTGAGTCCCCAACACTTTCTTCACATTGGAACAAAACACTGTCTGCTGGAATCCATCCTGCCAGTCTTCCCGTGACAAGTGACCTCCTCTTGGGACCTTCTGCATGAGAGTTGACAGCCAGCAATCATTTTACTAGAGATGAGAATGCTGTGTCGCAGAGAGACACATTATCGAGAGGTCCTTTATTGAGGGATGGGGGGATATTTCAGAAGGCTGAATGGGCTCCAAACCGTGGACTCTCCTCTCCTCTGATACCTCCCAGAGGACTGGCGGCACCACCTCCACTACAGCAGGTCAAGCAGCCTTCAGCACCTGAGAATGTGGCTCCCTATCTTTCCAGCTATCCATGAGCCTTTACTGAGGGTTGCCCGTGACCAAACGCACAGATCTCAGCAGGAGTCCCTTAGCACAAGTCCCTGTCTGAAATGACAAGCTCCTGCTTAGCTCTTGGTCTCAGCAACTCTGTACCAAAGAAACCAAAAGTCTCCTCTTCCCCGACTGGGTCTTTATTTTAATGTCAAAATGTAAAGTAGATCAGGGCCACACCTTTTTCTTACAACATCACTTATCTAAATTTGGATAATGTTCTAGATTGAGTACTGAATGTTAATTCTTTTAGAGGATGTAGCGTTCCCATTAAAAGATTACTTACCGGAATGGTAAACTTCAAGTTTGGAGAATTACCAGATTTCAGTGGGGAAGGGATGTTAAAGAGACCTAGCCTATCTGCATCTGGTGATGAAATGCACTCACCACAGAAGAATCGTTACTTCAGCCCCCAAATTCCTTTCTATGCACGGGAAGGATGAGGCTCAGAGAAGATGTTAGGATTAGGATTAATCCAACTCTTCAGCCTCCAGAGCCATGCTCTCACTTCCTCATTGTGGTGTTGTTCCATTGTAATGGAAGCTCATGGATTCACTCTTACGATCCTTGACAACAGACATGAACTCCGTCAGTAATGATTAGATGCTGGGACCACTGCATGGTACCAGTCATTCTCTTCCTCTCTTTTCCCAACAATGGGGCACTCCTACACCCTTAGGTTTGAGGACCACACCTATCGGAACTCAGGGATCCCTGAACTCCCTAAAATCTGTGAACCTAGGACTGCCTGTGGTTCCAAGGGTCCTGCTATACCCACAGAACATCACACGGTTTCTGGAGATGATGCCATATCTATGAGGGCCCATCGTGATCTCTGCTAGATATTGTCAGTCTGTTTGTTAGAAGTCCTATGTGTGCTTAGGTACCATAGTCATATTAGCTAGAGGTCACAACTGTTTCTGCTGGGGACCACTTCTGATACCTTGGCTCCTATGAGATTCCAAAGCTATGCTGCATTTTGCTATGAAGTTGGAGAGGTAGCTCCCCTCCCAGTCAGGTACAACGTACGTGCTGTAGAAGGCTGTGGTGGTACTGGAGTTCCTCTATCTTGTCCTCCCAGTCATCAGCGGTTCTTATTGAGACACGTCTTTTTATAATTTACTGATAGTTTCATCATTTAGGGGACTGGGTTAGTGGAAAGCTGGGCTCTGAGCTGTGTCTGGAATCTCTCCTGAGGTTTTACTGCTGGATCAAGTTGACTTCTTTCTCCTCACAGAAGCCTAAATCTCCTCCTCGGAGGCTTATTTATGGGACAGCTACTGTAACATCTGTCATGTGTCAGCGCATACTGCATTCTAGAGCTCATGCCAAGAGCTAATTCTGCGTCGGTTAATTCTCACAACAGCCCTGTGAAGCGGATACTATTGTTATGTCCCTATTTTACAAATGAGGAGGTGAAGACTTGATAAGGATAAAGGACTCTTCTGTGGCCACACAGCTAATAAACAGAGCAGGGATTTGGCCCCAGACCTGTGGGAATTGATGCCTGCTCTCTTAACCTGTGCCATACTGGTTGGTGTGGATGTACTTGGGGCAGGCTGGTACTACCAGCTATCCCCCATGCTGGGTACTGCTAAGTCCCAGAAGTGGGTTCAGTCAGGGCTCAAAGGAGGGCTCTTCATGGGGATACCACTTTCTCCTTAAAATATGGAAATACAGAGCTCCCAAGACTCTTCTGCAATTTAAGGAATTAAACATGGGGAGGGCAAAACTTGACCCATTTTGAGCCCCTATAATGTTATGTCTCTGTACACTTAGAAGTCCCTGTATTCTGTTATTTGTGTTTGGGAGAGGATGAGGGTGAGGCTGAGGACAGAGGGAGAAGAGAAGAGAGATGATCTCTGGCAGAGGACTGCAAGTTATGAGGCACCCCATTTAACATTCCCACTCATCAGGGGTGAAGTTTTCTAAGGA
This sequence comes from Peromyscus leucopus, assembly GCF_004664715.2. NCBI lineage: Eukaryota > Metazoa > Chordata > Mammalia > Rodentia > Cricetidae > Peromyscus > Peromyscus leucopus. The sequence goes on along the minus strand of NC_051072.1, from coordinate 55,337,860 downwards.
TACTTTAATCTTAAGGAGGAGAATGAGGTGTCTGAGCTGCGTGTCTGGATCTTAACGTCTACCACACTTGGGTGAAGAGAACAGAGGCTGAGTTAGCGACGTTTCCACTGCAGTGTTAAGACACCATGACCAAAGTAACAGAAGAAAGAGTTTATTTGGGGGCTTTGGCAGCAGGCAAGCAGGCACGGCACTGGAGCCCTGGCTGAGACCAAAACTCATCTGTTGTCCCCCCAGAAGCCAGATGTTCCATGGTCCCTGAATTTTGCTGCTTGGATTTCTATAGCTTCACTGTTTTTCCTACCGCATATTGACTTCTTTCTCTTATTCAACCTACAGGAATTACTAAACCTTTCTTCACTGAGACAGAAATACCTGCCATGAATAGCTCACAAAGAAGAAAGATTTGTTTAGGCTCACAGACTCAGAGCTTTTGGTCTGTAAGTGGCTGGCTCTATTGCCATGGTGCAGAGAAAATCATGGTAGCAGGAAGCAGAGGAGATTGCTTTCCTCACAACAGGCAAGAGTCAGAGGCGGGCAGGACCTAGTGACAAGATATACCTTTCAAAGCATGCCTCCAGTGACCTACTTCCTCCAAGAAGACCCTAAATACCAGGAGTCCAGTCAGCAATGAACTCATTAACAAATGAATCCACTTATAAAGTCCAATCAGTTCTCAATAGTGTCCCTAGCTTGGGATCTTGCCTCCAATATATGAACCTTTTGTGGGGCCACTTCAAAGTCACAATACTGAACAGAGACCAGGATGGCTTGGTTGGTCAATCCCACACTATCTAATACAGTACCACCAGCAGCCAGAGCTTGACCATCAAGTCTTCCATAGGCTGTTGATCTCTTTATGTTCATTATGGGAGTGGTGGTTTTTCCAGTGCCTGTACAAATCAGTGCTGGAACTGGCCTGGCTACTTCATTTAGAAATCGAGGTGCTAGGCACCTGAACATTTCTTAGTCTTCTTTTCTGCTCACCATCATCCTGCTGGAAACACAAGTACCACTAACAGAAAATGGTACCTTTGTACCTTTGCTATCTTGGGTCAATATAATAAATGTTTTCTTTGTGGAAGCAGAGTCATATTTCAGTTCATTTAGTTCAGTTAAAAATTCGTTTTGAGACAGGGTCTTGTGACATAGGCAGGCTAGCCACACACTCACTGTGGAGCCCAGAGTAGCTCCAGACATGCAAGCCTCCTCCCTCAGCTTCCACAACACCATACCTGATCTACGTGTTAGTAGACGTTATCCTTTACATGAAGTCACTTGTCCGAGTATGCATCAGATCTCAGAAGATTATCTAAATACCCATTCTTTATGTGACTTGGAGTTTGGGAGGACAGCCTGGAAGTGAACCCTTAGGAATCTATTTCTGCAGAGCTTTGGCATCTCATCCCTGGCCCACCCTGAAATCTAGCTGAGTTTGAGGCAGTCACCTACTTAAAGGACATCACTGGGTATAAGCAACTGCTCTTTGGTTCTTACCCGATTTTTAGCTCTTTCTGACTCTGCGTTACAGAGAGCCTATTTCAGTCAAACATTTTTGCTGTTGTCCAAATTGTTAAACAAACTCAAACAATGCTTTTCCTTTCCACCCTCCCACTATTCCTTTCCAGGGTAACTGAGCCCAAGCTTCCTAGCTAGAGAGCATGCTTCCAACACCCCCTTGCAGCTATGGCGGCCATTCAAGATATTCTTCATAAAGAGACATACATTGAGTGGTACATTCAACTTCCTGTTCACATCCCTGCAAGGATGCTGTGATTCTCTGCCATCTTTCCATCTGGAAGGCTGATAGGTGATGGCCCTCCTTGAAAATTGTCTCAGTGGAAAAGAGCTGTGTCATCTAAAGCCATGCCCCTTTCCTGGTCAAGGAAGCCAAAGGGCCAACATCTAAAGCTACCTCTGCGAGGTCATCTGAGCTTCCGTGGGATCTGTGCTGGCTGACAGGAGACTTAGCTGTGCTGTCCACCAACTTAACTCCCCCCATCTCTTCACTGTTTCTTTCTTTTCTCCCCGACAGGCTGTGATCCAAGAAACACCCCTTAGTGAATTTCCCACACACTTCTCCTTCCCGAGTATCTTCTGGAACGGCACTCTGTAACCCTTCTTTAACAGAAAACAGCTATTTTGTATCCGGCCACCTCTCTACCACCTTTCCTGCAAGTTGAGACAAAGATATAATAACAGTGAGTGAGCATTGACCAGGGGATAAGGAGGGTGCCTTCAGGGTCGGGGAGTAGCAAGCCTGGAAGTACTGAGGCTGCTGTTTTCTCCTTGAAGGACGTTCCCTCCCCACAAGCCCTGGACCTCCGTGCATCTGCGTACTCCCATCTTGTTATATGAGAGAATAACCAGCTTGGACTTTTCTAGAGGCAGTCTATTGTGGGGTCCCACGTTGGAGCAACTTACTTTCCTCTCTAGGAGGAGTGCGCTTCTGTCTCCTCTGATCCTTTGGGACCTAAGATCCCGAGTTAAGAATTTTGGACTTGACCATAAGGACAATAGATCTTTCCTTGCTTTTGGCCTTTTTGGAGTTGACTTGAGAGACAGAAGGAGAAGGAGGAGGAGCAGGAGGTGAGGAGGAGGAAAAGCAGACTGTTGGGAGAGTTGTCCTCTAAATTTACTCAGAACAACTTAATAAGAATTTTGTTAAGCTGTCTTCACAAAACAGAAAATTATAAATTGCAAATTAATAAAGGTAGAATAAGATGTTCACACATTCCGTTTGGAACCCGTCTGAACACTGGTCCTTTTGAGTTTCTCCTTTCTGGAAGCGGATTTGAATTTTGACTCCAACCTGGCAACCATGTAGAATTTCGGTGGAGAGCAGGATTAGGCTGGAAATTCCTGGGGAGGACAGGATGATGAGTGGCTCTCAGCACAGGACCATGGAACAACTTGGAGGCACACAGGCTCAAGAGGTTAATTCCTTAAAGATTTTTTTTCTTAATATATGTAACCATGCTACTTTTTTGGTTAAATAGCAAACTAAATTCACATGCTTTCTTAGGAAAAATAGGAACTACACCTTTGCAAAATTCCCTGTCAAATTAGTTTGTCAAAATATCAAGGAATAAACAGCTTCCTTACTTGGGTTCTGACATTTCTTGGCCATGTGCTTTTGCACACACACACACACACACACACACACACACACACACACACACACGGCTCAGAAGCTAGGTGGTCTAAGACGGAATTTCAGTAATTACCATCCAAACACAACAAGCCTTCCCCAGAAATCTGTACTAACTGTTCTTTCAGAGGCCAGATGAGGCGAGGCTGGGACTCCAAGTTAGCCACCAGTACTCCCTGCTGCCTGCTCCTCTCCAGACACTTGAGCAAGCAGAAGCTTCTAATGGAGCCTCAGACTGCAAAACCCTTCCACGTGCACCCGCCAGCTCATCCGTTTCCTAGCAACCCTCCGTTGATGTCTCTCCCCAAATACTGTAAAATGAATGCTGCATAAAAAAAACAGCTTTCCCTTTCTTTTCTCAAGATCAGCCCAGGCCAGGTTTCTACTAAAATAGCACACACTGAACTTATAAACGGGTTGCTTCCCTTGGAGCAGCAGTCCTTAACCAGGAGAGATTCTGCCACCCATCACCTCCCCGTGGCATATTTAGGGACATCTGGAGGTGTGTGTGTGTGTGTGTGTGTGTGTGTGTGTGTGTGTGTGTGCGCATGCATGTACACATGTATAGATGTGCTGTCTTGGCTGCCATTCATCTGGTGCGAGCCACCACAATAAATTTATTTATTTATTTATTTATTTATTTATTTATTTATTTATTTATTGAGACAGGGTCTCTCATTGACCTGGAGCTCACCATGAAGACTTAGAAGGCCACCAAGTTCCCAAGTTCCAGGGACCCAACTGTCCACCTCCCCAGTGCTAGAACTCTTAGCGTGCATTGCCAGGTTCTGCTGTAAAAATTATGTTTTCTGGGGGTTGAACTCCAATCCCCCTACTTGCGAGCCAAGCACTGTACCTACTGAGCTGCTAACCCTGCCCAAAAGACATTGTTGTTTGTTTGTTGTTAAAACAAGGGGTCACTCCTAGCATCTAGCTGGGGATAGGCCAGGGGGCTGCAAAGTACCTGTCAGACCACACCCCTCAACAAAGAACTATCCAGTTCAGTGTCAGTAATGCCAATGTGGAGAAGGCCCACTTCTGTGAATTTGAAAAGATAGTCACTTATTCTCCAAATGAACTGACCATTATTCAGTTTGGGTTTTATTCAGCAACAGTGTTTGGAAACAAAATTAAATCCTTTACATTATGATTTTTGTATTCAGTAAATAAAAATATAGGAAGCCCAGATCACTTTGAAGGTTTTATGTATATGAAACATTATCCATAAGAAACTAAAATTTAACTGAGAAGCTTGTGTTTTGTCTAATAACCCTTCTGGAGATGAAGACATTTTCCTTAGCTTCTCACTTTGACATCTTTCATGTTTTTTGCCTTAAATTTTATGGAAATGATTAGTTTTATATTGTTAAGTGAGAACCACTTTAATATCTTGGTGTAAACCATTGATTGAAATGAGTTGAAGCTCATGACTGCCTTCCTATGTTAAGGTGGCATGTTAAACAAACTAATTGTCTTTCAGAAATACCATATAACCATAAACACACTGACTAAAGTTAGACTTTGTCACAAAAATTACACTAATTTGATTTTTTTTTGGTCAGCATTGATGTGATGTGCTAATAAACTCTATAACGTTCTTCTGTTGTGCCAGGGGTTGTGCACATTTATTCTGGATGCACACTCAGATTTTCCTCAGATCTTACCCCAAATATAAGACTCAGAGTCTTTTATTCATGTTTCTTGCAAGAATTTTTATTCTTTTTACTTTCAAAAGACAACAAGGTCATACCTATTTTAGAAGAGTCTAAGTAATTGTCTCAGACAAAACCCAACAAGCCGCAACTAGAGAGAAGGTCCAGTGGGTAAAGTGTTTGCCATATTCGTGTGGGGAGCAGAATAAAATGAGAAGCAGTGATCCACACCCACGATCCTGGTACTCCTCTGGGAGAGTGAGAAATAGAGACAAGAGAAACATGATGTCTGTCTGCATGCCAGTTAGCTTGACAGACACAAGAGCCAGCAACAAGAGACCCTGCCTTAAACAAAGTAGAAGGTTAGGACTGAAACCCAGGGATGTTCTCTGACATCTATACTCATCACACACACACACACACACACACACACACACACACGCACGCACGCACGCACGCACGCACGCAGAAAAAAGACATATCAACCACATCTCCAGAACAAAAGACAAGCAACAATAAGATTCAAACAGTGATATGTTCTAACAGCACGTGGTGTGTGTGCTGGGGTCAGAAGAACAGTGATCTACTAAAGTTCCGCGCTGGTTTATGTCGGGCTGCTCACCCATTCCCAGGGTTTCAGTTTCACTCACAATTTGGATCTTTGAGCACAGCTGTCCCCCAAGAGCTGCATCAGTTGACAGGGTTGAAGGCTGTCAAGCAGAATTTTTTCCTCAGTTCTTTGTTTCTGTGAAACCTATTACTTTTCAGGAAGAAAACCTTTAAAATACACATTTCACTTTAAAAACAATGCCATAAACAAAATTGGACTATGTACAGTGTCCCATTTGCACACATGTCTAACAGACATCATTTTTTGTTCTGAGGACATACAAGGCCACACATACAACTTAGTGGTGTTTCCCTTTATACAAAACAGGGCGCTAAGGTTGACAGAAGCTAGCTGAACTCATTCAGGCCCACATAGGGCAGGAACAGGCCTGACCGCAGATCTCTAATGCTCATATTAACTTCTCATTCCTTTGTGACTCAGTTTCTCTTTACAAAGTTTAAGATGATTTGTGGCTTAAGTTTATTCAGATATATTAAGAATGATTTAATTTATTCATACAATTGTCAAATCTAGTAAATTAAAGCTAGAGGATAGTTAATTGCAGTTACTGCAAATTTACTGATTAAATTAACTTTTAGCTATACTTATTTTTTATTACACGTGGAGCTACCAGCTTCTACACTCTCACTTTTTGCCAGTATGGACCTGGGGACCATTACTACAAAAATGAAAATACTTTAAGTTTCCTTTCTATTCTGTTTAGTTGCATCAAAGAACTACACTAAATACTCACCAAAGGAGTTAGGAAAGAAACACAAAACCCAACCCTGTCCCCAAGTCTATTAAGCCAAATTTTCTGCATGAACTTTATGCAATAACTTCCACTTTCTGAGCTTTCATTATAATTCTTTCTTCATTTTTCCCTTTTATTGAAAATAGATTCATTTCTCACACAGTATACCCTGATTATAATTTCCCCATCCTCCAGCTCCTCCCGGTTCCTCTCCGCCTCCCCGCCCCTCCTGATTCACTCTCTTTTTGTTTGCCATTGGAAAAGAACAGGCTACTAAGAGATATCAACAAAACGTAACAAAATAAAATATAACAAGATAAAACAAAGACCATCACATCAAAGTTCAAAAAAACAACAAAAGGAAAAGATTTCAAGGGAAGACTCAAGAATCAGAGACCCACTCATTCACACACTCAGAAGTCCCGGAGACCTAGGGTAAAACCAACATTACTGGTCAAAACAAATAAATAAATAAATAAATAAATAAATTTAAAAGTAATGACAAAACGACTCCTAATGATATTCTGCTATATGCAGAGATCAGTGTCTTGCTCAGCCATCTTCAGAGAAGCTTCCTCCTGCAGCAGATGGGAACAAATATAGAGACCCACAGCCAGACATTATACAGAGTTCTTGGAACACACAGCTCTAAGTGGGATGCCTCCATCAAATGCCTCCCCTCAGAGCTCAGCAAACCCCATGGAAGAAGAGGGGGAAAGTGTGTATGAGCCAGAGGGGATGGAGGACATCAGGAGAACAAGGTCTTCTAAATCAAAGGAGCAAAGCTCATATGAACTCATAAAGACTGGGCAGCAAGCTCAGCACCCGCACAGGTCTGCACCGGGTCCTCTGTGTACACAGTACAGTTTTCAGTTTAGCTTTTTTATAGTTCTTTCTTTAGAATTTTTTTTTTTTTTTTGAGACAGAGGCTCTCTGAACATCCTTGGCTGACCTGAAATTCACACAGAGATTCACCCGCCTCTGCCTCCTGACAGCTGCCACCACACCCTGCTCTCTAGAATTCTAGTTGGCCATTTATTCTTTATTTACCATGGCTACAGAATGCTAAAAGCTGCATCTTTGCCTGAATGGATAACCACTTATCTAATCTTTCATCTAATTACTCATTTCTATGAAAAGAAAGGGCACGACACAATGTCCTGCAAAGATCGAAGTCTCCAGAATGAACGTGGAGAGGTCATTCAGCTCTGGGCTGAAGGTTGTCAAGTCCAATGAGAAGTTGTAGCATCCTGCGAGAGCCTGTGTGCTGTGCCATAGCATGTCAGAGGTAGAGACAAAATAGGAGAGACAGATGTGATATATCACCACCGATTCTCAAGGTTAAAAGCCCACCCTTGAGAAATGACATCATTCCATTTACGAGAGCTCCATCCCAGGACCCAGACTCTTACCAACCCTGGGGCATTGTGAATCAAGCTTCCAATGCATGAATTTGGGGGAACAAACACACTCATTATAACAATATTCCTATGAAATGGATGTTCTGAAAATTTCCATTTTCTCCATCTGGGGAAAAATAAATAAATGTTAAGCCAATCCTGAATGATGTCATAGAAAACTCAGCTTCCAGTTTCGACTTAGCCATTAAGGCTCAGGGTTCCTGTGAAAGATGCTTGCCACATGTAGAAACTGAGGAAGCCAACTAGATTTTAAGAACCCCTTTAGCTGTAAAAGTTAGTGCCCTTTATTTCCCCGTCTGCCCCTAATTCATTTAGACAGCATCAGGATCTTCCCCCATTACCTGCTGTCCCAGAGCTCACCACACTCATCTTCGCTCTCAGTGTTTAAAGAGACGGACCTGGAATGTTCTAAATCTGTGCTGTGTGAAGAGCCTCTCCAGGATCTCCCACCCGCCTGTTTCTGATGACAAATGCCAGATGTGAAAGAAGAAGATTAACTACGCAGACAGCTTGCTTGTAAATTACAGTAAATTATACAGCAATGGCGGAAGAGGGGTCTGGAGGGAGACGCAGTCTCATTCTGAACTTGGCTAAGGCATCTGTTCCTATCCCCAAAGGGAAGGGGCTGAGAGTAACTCAGCCTCATTCAGATGCACACGCTCACCGCCTTTCCTGCTCTTGGGGTGTGTGTGTGTGGGGGGGGTGGTGTAATGCTGACCTCTTCCCTCCTCTTTCCTGTCTGTTGGGGGAGCCGCTTTAAATTGGTCGAAGCTATCAGGTGGGAGGGTTTTAGAAACACAAACGCTCTGGGCAGTTGAGGGAGCCTTGAGGTCAATGGGAGATGGCTGCAGAGTTATCTAATCAGAAAACTGACTGACAGGGATGTAGCCTGAATGTTTCTTAGTCCTGCCCGGCCCCGCAGTCTTGCAGATGCTTATAAAATAATGACTCAGAGGCTTATATTAATTACAAACTGTATGGCCTATGCCTTCAGCTTCTGGCTACCTAACTCTTTTGTCTTAAATTAACCCACTTCTAATAATTTATATGTTGCCACATGGCTGTAGCATTACCATTCTGCTGGCACCTTGTCTCTCCTTTTTTTTTTTTTTTTTTGATTTATTTTATGTGCATTGGTGTTTTGCCTGCATGTATGTCTGTGTGAGGTGTCAGATCTTGGATACCTTCACAACAGACAGTTGTTAGCTGCCATGTGGATGCTGGGAATTATTATATATAGGTACTGTGAAGGCAAATTTTTCTCTATCCTTTTCTTGTAGAGGTATGGTTAAAAAAAAAAAAACACAACAGTTTTAAAGTCAATAACTATAATAGGCTGTTCTAGGTAACCGAGTGGGCAAGGGCATCCCATTCTGTAGGGAACCCACAGGCTGAATTACTTTATTAATGGCTCTCAGATCTGTCAGTATTATCCAATTACCAGATTTCTTTTTAATAACAAATACAGGAGAATTCCAAGGGCTGGTAGAGTCTTCAGTGTGTTGAGCATTTAACTGCTCCTGAACCAGCTGTTCTAAAGCTTGTAGTTTCTCTTGTGTCAGAGCCTGTTGTCCAACCCAGACAGGTTTATCAGCTCAGGAGACTGTATGGTGACCTCTAGTCCTGTTCAAAACCACCATTTCTCCTCTGCTTTTCTCTCTTCCTACTTTTTTATTTATTCATTTATTTGTTTGTTTGTTTGTTTATTTTTGGTTTTTCGAGACAGGGTTTCTGTGTGTAGTTTTGGTGCCTTTCCTGGATCTCACTCTGTAGCCTAGGCTGGCCTCGAACTTACAGAGATCCACCTGGGATCTCTGTAAGAGTGCTGGGATTAAAGGTGTGTGCCACACTTCCGGCCCAATTTATTCTTTCTCCCTAGCCTCTGCCCCTCTGGCCTCATTCTTCTTCCCTTTCCTCTCCTCTAATGTGCTCTGACTCTCCTTTGAAGAGTGATGAAATGCTCAGTGCTCAGGCCTATGTGAGCGTATGCAGAACAATAAGCCTTGCTCCACTACGCAGCTAAGAGGTCCATCATAGAAAACCACGGAGGCTGCTTCTGTACCCCTCTCCTGCTGGTGCTCACCTTCATCTCTCCCATCCCGGGAGCCAACCACAGGGCTTAGCTTGTCACCAGCTGGGCCGAGACAGACTGCAGTGGGAACTGTTGTGAAGAGAATCCTGATCTTACTGTGTGTATTTTCTGTTCTTAAGAGTTAAAGGTTTTGGCCGGGCGGTAGTGGCGCACTCCTTTAATCCCAGCACTCGGGAGGCAGAGGCAGGCGGATCTCTGTGAGTTCAAAGCTACACAGAGAAACCCTGTCTTGAAAAACAAAACAAAAAAAAAAGAGTTAAAGTTTTGAAGAAGGGGGGGGGAGGAGGAGGGGAGGAGGAGGAGGGAGGTGAAAAGGGTTTTTTTAGATGACCCTAGCTGCCCACTGCCGCACTTCTGACCCCCATCTCTGCCCTCTTTCTGAGTTCCTCAACTGCCCACCTCTCCTCCTCCTCAGTGCTGCAGGACTCCCCAGCGACATTCACTGCTCCGATAGTTTGTTCTCGAGTTTCAAGTGCCTCCGTGTTCTCTGCTTCGCCCTGAGTGATTCTACTTGACTCTCTGCACCCTTTCTGTTTGAACGATCTGCTGAGAGGCCTGACCATCATCGACATTAAGATGCAGCTCGGGGCCCTCAGAAGGGCTTTCCCGGCCTTTTTAGGAAGCGTGACTGGACGCAAGGCAGAGGGCACGGTCCTTGGTCTCCTCTTCCTCTTTGGGAGATGCTAATGGTTCAGGGGCAGCAGAGTCGTTCTCAGCATGGAGACCTTCTTTGACACCGTTGAAAGGAGGTCAGTGACCAGTGCCAGGGCAGGAGGAGACCTCTGTTCCTTTCTGGCCCAACAGAGATGCCCTTGAGATGGTGTCCCCAGATTCCCATCTCCACAGGAAAGTCACTGGAGGCACTGCCCAGATGCCCACAGATAGAATCCTTCCTGTGCAGTGCCACATGCATTGATAGAGATGCCCTTGAGATGGTGTCCCCAGATTCCCATCTCCACAAGAAAGTCACTGGAGGCACTGCCCAGATGCCCACAGATAGAATCCTTCCCGTGCAAGTGCCCATCAAGCATAAAACCAGTACTGCACGAAGTCAGTTTGCTATCTTGTCACTGATGAGAGCAAACAAAAGCAAATGGAACTGAAGGTATAATGTGATTATGATGGTGCAAACTATCAACTATGTCCAAGGGATATGATGGTATGTCATAGCATGCTTCCCCGCGCCGCCCCCCCCAAATAATGCTTTAAAATATTTTTCATATTCATTTACCTTTTGTAATATCACTAACTTACATCTTTGGCAAACAGGATTTTGATAGTATCTGTGAAGCAGACAGACAGGTTTTAATGTGAAAAGTCCAAGCTTTGGTGGCAAATAGAACTGAAGAAAGTCCCTCCTGTAAATTTTTTTCACATAATTGTTTTGAAACAGATATTTCCCCTTTATGCTTTGAAATCCAAGTTCCTCCACGTGCCTACAAAGGCCTCTGTTTGTGCTGTAGTCGGTATTGTAGGCATTGTGTCAACGGTCAAAATTTCCAGCGTTTCTGCTGCCCACTTTAACTTCCTGAAATGTGAATTACACTAGTTCTCAGAACGCAGAAGTAAACATCTGTGCCCTGTGTCTTTTTTTGAGCTGCTTATACCTGCCTGGACCTTTCCCATGATCCATCTCCTCCTGGGTCCTTCTCTGATCTTGTTCCATCTCCAGTCCCTCTGCAAACTGAAGAATGATTCTCCATAGATCATCTCACGGCACCCAGAATTTAGTCCCATCAAGAATTCAGCACCAGGATGGTATGTGCCCCCCACCCCTCAACTGTACATCAGTCAGTAACAAGAGCTTCATCTTCTTCACCTTGCTCTAATTGGCGGCAGAATTTGGTAAACCCACTAAGTACTTACTGGATTAGCAGGGATAGAGGAGCATAATTCTATCCTTTCAGTTATGATGAGGAATTCAAGAACTGCTAGGGTTAGTTTCATTACTTGGCCTCCAAGGAATTTCTAAAATACGGCAGCAAATGCAGGGTGTAGGCAAAGGAAAACTATTGGGACAGTATTCTGAGGTACGATTTTTGTATCACAAAAAGCTCATTCAACAGAATTGCAGCTGTCTCTGTCATCTTCAAGACACTATATTGCTCGGATTTCTAATTGGTCTGATAGTAAAAAAACCTGGTACCAGATATTGGGGTAAATGCTGACTTATCAGAGAGACAAAGGAACAAGCCACTGCCACGTCTTACCTCTCCAATTCCAGGAATCCTCTGACTGAAATCCTCTGAGTCCTCACCCGAAAGGCTCTAGCCAAAAAAAAAAAGGAGAGAGACACTTCTGAAGAAAAGCATTTAGCTCCTGTCTCCTCAGGCCTTATGTACTTTTCTCCGCCCAGCCATCACTTCCTGGGATTAATGGCGTGGGTGCTTCCCAGTACTGGGATTAAAGGTGTGTGCCACTGCTACCTGGCTCTGTTTCTGTCCTAGACTGAGTTAATCTCATGTAGTCCAGGGTGAATTTGAACTCATAGAGATCCAGGTGGATCTCTGCTTCCTGAGTGCTAAGATTAAAGGTGTATACCACCACTGCCTGGCCTCTGTGTTTAATCTAGTGGCTTGTTCTGTTCTCTGACCTTCAGGAAAATTTTATTAGGGTACACGGTATATCACCACAGCACTGGGGCTAAAGAGATGGCTCGGCAGTTATGAGTTCTTTGCTCTCTTCCAGAGGACATGAGTTCTGTTCCCAGCATTCATATCTGGCAGCTCACAACCACCTGTAGCTCCAATGTTCTCTTCTGGTGTCTGTGGGCACTGCATTTACATGGCATACACTTACGCAAACACACACACAAATAAAGAGAAACATTTTAAAAGACTTAATTTAAAAAATGATATTGGCTGGTCGGTTGTGGCACATGCCTTTAATCCCAGCACTTGGGAGGCAGAAGCAGGCAGATCTCTGAGTTTAAGGCCAGCCTGGTCTGGATACACAGAGATACTTCAAACAAACAAACAAACAAACAAACAAACAAATACTACTTGCCTCATGAAATCCAAAATGAGGGAGGATATTCACAGATCAGACAAATAGTTTAAGAATCAATTGCTTCTCTTGCTTTTGATAAAAAAAAAATTGATCATGCCCACGGACAGGAATTACTTTGAAGAAGAATAAATGTAAAGTTGTGTTGTTATAAGAACAGGCCATGTCCTACAAATAAAACATCTACATATAAAAAGATCAGGAAGAAGAGAATCTCTTCTGCAGAATGAAGACTTGAAAACAAGGTCTTCATACTCAAGAAGCACTTACAATTCCTTCCCTGCAACCTGCCCTGCACCCCCACTGCATGCACACAGGTGTCCATGGAAACATCACTCTGTGTTATTTACACTGAGTTCCATACCATTCCACACTAGAGGTAACACTTCTCTGGATTCAGTCACCCCTCTGCTACCTTTGTGACTTTTAGTACATGGTTAGTCTTAGATGAAAGATGACCTTATTACCCATGTCAATAACAAAATGGAAGGTATCTAAGTTGCATTTAGTCATGTAACAGTCTTGCCTGCACCTATGACAGAATCAAAGGAGGGCATGGGAGGCAAGCGCTTCAGATCGGGAATCCCATGCAATGGGAATCCAGTGCCTCCAGTTAGCACAGGGTTATTGAGTGGAAGGAAGAAGATGGTGGGAAGAGAAAACGGACATCAGGAAGCCTCTGCAGAAAGGGCTGGGCTTTATGGTGAAAAGCCAAGTGGGCTTTGAGGCACTGGAGCCTGAACAAGCCAGCAATGTGTTTTGTGCCCATCCACTACAAACGTTTATTATGTGCTTATTGGATGCTGTGGGCCATATAAGACCTGCCCCCCCCATTTGCATAGAAAATCAGGGTAAAAACATCACAGGCAGGCAATGATGTGATTTGAACAAATGGAATAATAAGATTTAGTAATAAGAATGTAAACAAGTGTTTACACTCAGAGGTGTTTTGTAAAGAAGTTCACACATATGCCACCCTCTCTGATGCACCTTTATACTCCTCTTTACTTTTTGGTGTCTTTTCTCTGGGACCTAGATGAACATGGACAGCAAGGTATCCAGAACTGTGAGCCATCCCACGGGTACAAACCACGACACAACTTACACACTCACTGACTTCTGCTCTCTCTTCTCCCTGACATTTCTCTACTACCTAAAAAGCACACTGATTTCCTTCAGGGCACTAGATGATATTTAAGGCATTCATTCAAGTAATAATATTTCATGAGAGATTTCCCTACAGTTAGAGTTCAGAACAAAGATGTTTCATTTTATATAACTGATATGATAGACATATGGACTGTTTTTAATTGCCAGGAGACCCTGCTTTTCAAAACAATTTGTTTATAAAACAAAAGATTCCCCCCGCCCCCCCAATACAGAGCCTTTCTTTATGCAGATTACAAGACATCAAATCTCAGAAGGCAGGATTTGTTCTTCATTATTGAAGATAAACAACCTAAAAGAGTAAGCCAGTTCCCTAAAAGCTAAGTTCTGGAAATAACTAAGATAATTTTGTGTCTTCAATTTTATAAAACCCAGAAAGTGAAATCATGGCTATAACTTTTCAGTTATCACCATAAAAATTCAAGGCATATGAATTTATTGTCTCCTCCTAATACACTGGTCTAATTCAATGGAGGAAATAGAAGGCAATGTGCATAGTGTAATTTACATTTCTGCCCATTGCCTTTTCTTTTTCCTTAAAGAAAACTTTTGAAATGTGTCTTCAGTCAAAATAGAGAATGCTGGAAGATTTGTGAGTTGTAATGAGGATTCCAGTGATTTCCAAGGATGATTGGATCCCAGTGGTGTAAGGAGGCAGACCAGTGCTGAGAATGTGCCCCCGAGAGCAGCCTCACTCCCAGAGGCCTGTCTTTAATCACTGTTATTGATTCTGGAGAGCCATGTGGTCAGCAGAACATTCAGAGCATCACTCTGGGGAGACATTCAAATGGCATGGTCTTGCTGATGAAAAGACGTGAGTTTGCAGATCAGTCGAGTACATACTGAGGAGCACAACCGCTCCATTGTGTGGTACATTCATTTTCTAGGACTGTGGTAATAAATTACCATGAACTGGGTGGCTTAAAATAATAGAAATTCACTTTCCTAATTCTCGAGGCTAGAAGTCTGAAAACAAGTTGTCAGCAGGACCGTGTGTCTGCTCAAGGCTGTAGGAAAGAATCCTTTCTCATCTCTTCCTAGTTTCCCATGATTCCCAGCAGTCCACAGTACTCCTTTACTTATAGGTGCATTACTCTGACGTTCGCCTCCATATTTACATGGTCTTTGTTAACCTTTTTCTTTTTTCTTCTACTTTGCTTTCTGTTGCTGTGCGCCAGAGAAGAGGGTTCATTTGGCTCACAGGTTACAGCCTACCATCAAGGGAGGCCAGGGCGAGAACTCAAGGCAGGAACCCGGAGGCAGGAACTGAAGCAGAGCTCATCGAGGCACACCGCTTCCAGGGTTGCTTCCTCTGGTTCGCTCAGCTACATTCTTATACAACACAGGGCCCCTGGCCCGGAAATAGCCCTGCTCACAGCGAACCGGGCCCTCCCACAGCAATTCGTAACCATGACAAAGTTTTGAAGTAGGGTCTCATGTATATAGGCTGGCTTTCAACTCACTGTGTAGTACAAAAGACCTTAAAATTGTGATTTTGTTGCTTCTGGAATTATATGCATGGTGGTACGTGGTTTCTGTGGTGCTGGGCACCAAACATGGGACTCTGCATGTGCTAGGCAATCACTTAATTGAGCTGCACCCCCAGCCTCTCAGTGTACCTTTTTGAGGGAGAACACTTTAACATAGAACATACAGCAGGATAACATTTATTTAGCACTGTCTTTCAAAGTTTTGCATTCCCAGCAAAATGACCGACAGCTCCTTCGAGTTCTTTGGGCTTGCAAACTACTTGGTGTTTTCAAGTCTGGATTTTAGGCATTCTGCTCCAATAGGTGTGTGATGATATCCTATTGTTCTTTTAATTTTCCATTCTCAAATGGCAATGACGTTTACCCCATTTTCACGTGCTAACTTCCTTTCATGTGACATTTCTGTAAGGTGTCTGTCTATAACTTTCCTCCATTTTTAGATTGGATTGTTTGCCTTCTTGTTGCTATGATTTGGCTAAATGCACCCAAAGGCCCATGTCTAAAACTCTGAATCGCCAACGTTGGCACTATTCTCAAATGCCTTTGTGGGGGTGGGGGTGGGGACCTTGATGGGAGTCTTCCTGTCAGACCTATGGAAGTATGCCCTGGAAGAAGAGTTTGGCATTCTGGCTCGTCTTCATTCACCCTTTGCTTTCCAGCAGCCATGAGACATCACCACACACTCTCCAGCATCACATGCAGCCCTGCTGTGGGCCCAAAGCAATGGAGTCAATTGATCACAAACTAGCACTCCCCAAACTCTGAGCCAAAGTAAACGTTCCCCTTTTAAGTTGAGTATCTCAGGTTTTTTTTTTTTTATATATAATAACAGAAGCCTGATCAATGTGCTTCTACTTTTTAGGATTTCTTTGTGTTTGGGGTTGGGCACAAGTCTTTTTTGAGACAGGGTTCCTCTGTTACCTCGACTGTCCTGGAATGTACTCTGTAGACCAGGCTGGCTTCTAACTCACAGAGATCCACCTGCCTCTGCCTCCCAAGTGCTGGGATTAAAGGGGTGTGCCGCCACTGCCTGGCTTGCATGAGTTTTTTTTTTTTTTTTTTTTTTTTTAACAGATGTGCATTTTGCACATTTTCCTCCTAGTCTGTTATTTATCTTTTCATTCTCTCAACTTGCTTTGTTGTGTTTCTTTCTTTTTTTTTTTTTTTTTGGTTTTTCGAGACAGGGTTTCTCTGTGTAGCTTTGCGCCTTTCCTGGAGCTCACTTGGTAGCCCAGGCTGGCCTCGAACTCACAGCGATCCGCCTGGCTCTGCCTCCCGAGTGCTGGGATTAAAGGCGTGCGCCACCAACGCCCAGCCCTGTTGTGTTTCTAATCACTCAGATTTAGGATTTTCTTTTCCTTTGTGACTTCCTGTTTGACCATGTGATTGTTTAGGCTAGTATTAATTTCCATGTTTGAAATTTTTATTTGTACCTTTCTACTATTCATTTCTAGTATGTTTAAGACATATACTATAGCTGTTTCTAGTCATCAAGCTATTACTCATTAGGCATTTGATCACAGCAGCAGGAAAAGTCACTAAAATAATGCTCACATTTAGCACTGCTATGACTTTTTAGCGAGCTGGCTCATTTTTCATCCCCTAAGACCTTTCTTTCCAATAGTAACTCTATCTGAAGTTTACTTATTCCACATTAGTTAACACACTCACTTCAGACTTTACCCCATCAATGTTTGTATCACGTAATTTTCCCACCTCTTCATGGATGTTTTAAGCATACCTATCTATTTTACTTTGTTTGAAGTAAATTTCTCATAAGACAGCATACATTTGACTTATGATTTTTATCCATTCTGCCAAACAACTCCTAATTGGTATGTTTAGATCACTTGCATTTAGAGAAATCACTGGTATTTTAGGGTGTACGTCTATTTTATTCGTCTTCTGTTTGTGCCCTGAATCTCTCTTCCTCTCTCCTCTTTCTCTCACACACACTCATGTATGTATCTCCTCATGGGTTCTTCAGCTCTTTAGAATTCCATTTTGATTCATCTGGCACTTACCACCTCACCTCTTCTATCATTTTCTTAGTGGCTGCCCTCACTGTTACAATGGTGCATGATTATCTTATCACAGTTATTATTAGTATTTGTTTTGCTGCTTTCAGTGAGATGTAGAAATCTTACTTTTATTTAAGGGCTTATTACCCTCATCACTTTTTAAATATAATTAAAATTCAAAGTACATTTATCATTTTATTCTCTCTGGACACATTGAACATCATATTAGATAATTTTTTAAAATATTTTTTGTTGCCTTTAATTTGTTTTAATACAAAACATAGATCTCAAGTTTACTCTGCCAGAGAGGCAAATGAAGCCCTTCCGGTATCTATCACCTCCTGTCAGGATCCACACAGCGACCCAATGAATGAACAAACCTGGATCCCTAGTCATGCTTCTGGGTAGCAAAGTAGCTTTGGAGGAAGCCACATGCTTGTACAGGCAGCTAGACTTAACAATGGCTGAACACCACCACACCAAAGCTACGGATGCCAACTTCCATTGACCCTGAAACGCCTTTTCCGTTTCTCACCATCATGCTTAAGTGCAGTTCCTCAAGATTTACTAAAAGTCAGGTATCTGCAGAAAACTTAACATTGTTGGTAAAATGTAAATTGATCCTGTTACATTCTAAAATCAATATCACTGTCACTAAAAAAGTTGACTATTTAAATAGTGCCTGTTTAAAGGCACCTCATAATTAGCCTGCCTTTGGCATCATCTGTCTTCATGCTGAACTATGTTTGATTTTTAGCATGGTCAGCAATGTTTCTAGTCACTGTCAACTAATTCCCTGGAGATAGTTCCAGTCTGTTTCTGTTTCTGTCTTCCTCTCCCCAACCTCTCTCTCCCTCTTAGGTTCCTTTTCTTTCTATCATAACAGAAAAATTTGAAGGAGTGTGACTCGAGCTTACTCAGCATCCTGTCTTCCTGCTTCAAGCTTTCCTAGTGTTAAGGAGAAATCATGCCACTCGTTTCCAGTGTTAGCCTCACAGCTCAAGTTCTGAACAGTGGCCCCTCAACTCTTAGGATCCTCTCCTTCTTTCCAGTATTGCAGGCTTTGCTCACAATGGCCATTTCTTTCTTCATTTGTATATAAATCTATCTTGTCAACTCTTTCAAAAACTTTATCTTCTACAAGAGTCTGATTTTTTATTTCTTTTGTTCTTCAAGATCTTACCCACCCCCACTCTTTGTACTGCTTCTTCTAGTAATCCCCAAGCACTTTGATTTCTAACAGCATCACTTTCATGATATTCTGCAGTATGTCCTCATTTCATTTTCCAGCCCATTTTGCTTCATTTGATGCAATTTATGGATTCATAAAACTTCTCCTCCTGTTATGTTCGTGAAACAGCTCTATTACTCCTCTTGTCCTCGACTGGGGATCTATTGGTTCTGTTCAGATGCTTTAGTCTTCCTTTGCATCCTTCAAAACTACACTTTCCTACAACTTCCAATCATGGTACCCATTAATTAAGCATCACTCCTTCCCATCACTATCCCGCTTATAATTTCCTGCTTAGACACCCCCATTTCTAGGTCACATCTTCACTCATCTAGCTTAGCTCAGTGGCCTTCTTTCCTTTGTGTTAAACTAAGCCCAATAGACTCATGACTCAAGGTCATCAACACCCTGCTCCCTCCATTATGCCTTTTCCAAGCATGGAAAGATACTTAAAGTCTTTGTCTAAAGCAACATTAGGCTTATGGTCTTGACAAAATGGTACATCTTGTTAGTATTTAGTTAGCTCAAACATAGAGTTCTTATTTCACCAACTATTCATCTGAAACGTGAATGCCAGTTTTTATTGCCTCACTGTCTTACCACGTGCTAGGTACACAGAAATTGTTCAACTAATTTGCTCAATTGCTTAATGTTAAACATTGCTTAAAGAAGTAATAATGTGTGTATCGTGTCACAAGGGAGACTTTTAAAGATCTTAATCAAGTACCTTCAAAGAAACAAACAAAAAATAGACTTTCAAATGGATTTCTTGGGAGGTTATAGGAGGCATTGTAACATTGTTTAAGAAGGAGTTTCGGCTTTTAAAGCAGATTGCCTGGGTTAAAATCCTTGTTCTCCCACCTAGTGAAAGTTTGGGAAGGTTAACTAACATCCTTGTATGTTAATATCTCTCCACAAAGCTGGGAGAGATAACAGGAACTGCTTCATGGAGCTATTATGAAACCAAGAGAGTTATGTCACATACTGAAAACAACTCTGGTATGTAGGAATTGCTCTATAAATATCAGTTATTAATAAAAGTTTGTTATACATACAATGGTAGTGCCTCAGAGCTAAAAGAACCTCCCCACTTTATAACTGAAGAGCCACGGAACCAAAGTAATAACTGGCTCACAATTCAGAGCAAATTTAGAAGCCAAGAAAAAACACAGTTCTCTTGACCTATTTTCTATGGGATTTTTCTCCTTAAGGATTTCTATATCTGAACACAAACTAAGGGACATTCAAGGATGTTCAGCTTAACTCTCCCATAAGGGACCACACTGCATGATCATTTATCACAAACTGTTTCCTTGCCAGCAGCTCTATTTCATAGATCTTGGTCACAGAAATGGGTGGACAGGGATTCCAACAGAACTTGTATCAAAGCCCCAAGTAAAACTAAGAAACACATGAGCAATAGAACTAGATGCCAAGGTCGGGTCCTCTGAGTTCAGATGAAGCCACTTAATGTGCATCTTCTGAAAAACAAAACTGTTCAGGGAAAACATGGTCTGGAAGAGTCATTATAAAGCTGTGGTCCAGGCTATCCTGCCCATACATGAATGCTTTGCAGATAGCGAGAATGCTTTGCCTGGGAAGAATCTGAAATTACGATTTTGATGAACTCGGAACAACCACTTTAACAGCCAGGAAAGTCACCGGAGCCAAGTACCCATACCAGGCATGATTTCTGATGGGTTGAGCTTTCTTTGTCATTGTCTGGAACAATATGCAGCCTGGTTGTGCAATCAGGTTCACTGGTATTTTAAAATTCAATTATTCAATCTAGCAGATATAGACTTTCAGGAGGAATTGCAGCAACTAGGTACAAATAAACTTCTAAGAAAGAATTCTCTTATCAGATGAAAAAAGATGCTGTTATCTGCCTCAACTTAACAATATTGCAAATTAAATCATCATCAGTGGGAGTGGTGGGAGAAAGGGCCATACTATGTGCCCACAAAGGGTTCTGATCACCCACTACCCCAATTGCCAACAAGACTCAGAGAATCCACATTCTCACTGTAGGATTATTTTAAAATACCTTGCTTTAGAACACAGACTCTGAGCTTTATTGCTTGGAATTTTATTTCTCAAAGCATGAAGTTTCTATTACATTAAATCAGAAAGTTAAATTACCTTCTTTACATTGAAGATGAACCAGACACCCTCCAACAACCTTACAGTGATACACTGTTCCTCATTTTGTTTTTAGTATTTTACATATATCTCTAAATTTACTGGTGACAGTGACTTTTTATAGTTTTGGCTGTGAGCTCAGCTTTTAATGGCTGAGCCATCTCTCCAGCCCAACAATATCTTTTTATACCTACCTGTGTGTGATGTCCGATTTGTAGACTCTAAACTCCTAAGAAGAGACTCCCTGTCTCATTATATTTTTATTCCTCCAAAGTCTTCTACGGTCTCAGATGTTTCTGCTCGGTAAATGTGTTATTTAGTTTCAACTGTACATCCACTAAGCATTTCCCACTTGAAAAGTGTGACTAATGGATTCTTAGGGTGGAATGTCTTTTCTTTCTGGGATATCTTATTTTTGAAACATAATCTTTAAAAAATACCATAGCAGGTGAGCATTGCGATTTTGCAGTGCTAAGGAAGTATCTAGCAAACATTGCTGAATATTACTGTTGCGGAAATTTGCAGAGGTTTCAGTTGAAGGGGACCCAAGCATCTCCTCGTGACAGAGGCAAAGAGAAAGCCCAGAGGTGTGTCAATGAGAAGCTAATCCGGAAAGGCTATTGTGCTGCCTATAAAAACCACACAGCACCCAGGTCCTACTTCTGAAAGAAAGTATGCCAAGTTATCTCTTTAATGGTTTTTCTGAGAAATTAGCAGGTTTAATGTTTATGAAACATTTAGTACATGCCCATTAGGCCCATAGACAAGACTGGGTGAATGATTTACAATGCTTAGTCTAAAATAAAAATGCGGAGTCCTCTATGCCAAGATTAAGATTTCAAGACAGCAACAGCAGAGCAGTTGGTGAGCTGAGGCTTTCTAAGCAAAGAACCTGTGTGTCTGTCTGCATTGGTCCCACACCTACGAAGCCAGACCTACCCTTCCTGGAAGAGCCTCTGTACAGTGGGAGGCACAAAGCCTGTGACTCAGACAGAAGCAAAATCCAAGGGCCTACAAGGAGCTGCAGGAAGCCGGAAGGGTTCCTAATTTTGTGAAAGATAAGTTTAACTAAAAAAAAAAAAAAAAAAAAAAAAAATCCTTTTATGTCTATGTTTTGCCCGCATGCATGGATATGCACCCATGCACGCCCAGTTGGTGCCTATGTAGTCCAGAAGAGGGCCCCAGATCTCCTGGAACTGGAGTTCCACTGAGCACCATCTGGGTGCTGGGAACCAAGCTAAGTCAGCTAAGTCTTCAAGAGTCCTTAGTACCTTTAGCTGAGCCCGTTCTCCAGCCCCACTGAACTCCATTTGGGGAGAGCAGTTGGAGCAGAAAGCTATTCCGGATTAAAGGAGTAGCACTGTGGGCAGGCAGGAGTCCTCCGCTAAACTTCAGAACGGGGTTAACTTTTAATGAGGTTGGATCACGCTGACAGAGGAACGGCAACCGAAACTGAGACTGGAAAGGCAGGCAACGGCCCATGGTAAAGACTGAACACGACAAGGGCCGACCGTGTGCCAGCCGCCCCCATGCCATTTTAAACTATGTTTGTGTGAAGAGTCGTTTTTACAGATTTAGGTGCAATGCTGTGGGCAGCAATACTGCATGTCATAGATGCTTTGAGGATGCCCAGCAGGTCTGCTTCCCGGATGGCAGAGTGAAGAGTCGTTTTACAGATTTAGGTGCAATGATGTGGGCAGCAATACTGCATGTCATAGATGCTTTGAGGATGCCCAGCAGGTCTGCTTCCCGGATGGCACAGTCCTCTGAGCCCCTAGTCTGGCTGTTGAATTCTCTTCCAATGCCTGGCCTGGCGCTGTCCCTGCGGCCTCGGTCCGCAGCCCCAAAGCACTCAGTCCCCTGCTCCTCGTCCCGCCCCCGCCATGCCACGTGCGGGAGAGTGGGCGGCAGGAGTACTTCCGGGTGACGGAGGTCGGGCCCCGGCAAGATGGCGGCCCCCTTGGAGCTGAGCTGCTGGGGAGGCGGCTGGGGGCTCCCTTCGGTCCACAGCGAGTCCCTGGTGGTGTTGGTGAGGGCGCCTCGCGGGCCGGGGCGCGGGAGGACCGGGCTGGCTGCTGCGGGCTCCGCTGGGCACGGGCGGGCCCCCTGCAGGCGTCCGCTCGCGCCGGCCTGGCTGCGCGGGCCGGGCGGTGGGAGGAAGCACGCACGCACGCCCGCCCGCTCGCCCGCTCGCCGGGCATCCTCAAGCCCTCCTGCAGCCCCGGGTGTCCCCCGACTGCAGACCCGGGAGGGGCACGGGCAGCCTTCGGCCTCTGCGGTTGCAGCAGCTGTCAGAGCCGCGCTGCAGACCTGCATGACTGCTCCGTCTAAAATGTCTTTTTTTTCTTTGCAAACTCTGTTTCAGGCTTATGCCAAGTTCTCTGGCGCGCCCTTGAAAGTCAATATTATAGATAACACCTGGAGAGGTCCCAGAGGTACAGTATGCGCTTTCACACGCCCCTTCCTGCTCTTTTAACACTGGCACCCCGTCTTGCATTGAAAGCCCGTGGGTATCTAGCCCTCGAGTACCTCGGGTGTGTTAGCTTCTTAGAATGATCTTGGCTCTGGGTTGGTTGTGATTTGATCACTCTGAGCAATAACTCAAAGTGCAAACCAAATCGGTGGAAAACAAGAGAAATGCTCTCCAGAACTGCTCCTTGTGAAACTACAAGCACACACTCTCCCATGTGCAACTGGTATACTTTTTAAGGTATTGTAATCTTCAGAATAAATCAGGATGTTTGCTTGTGTGTAAACGGTTTTTGATTATAGGTGATGTGCCAATTTTGACAACTGAAGACAGCATTGTTTCTCAGCCTGCAAAAATACTAAACTTTTTAAGAAAACAGGTGGGTGGCTCCTTTTGAAGAACTAGATAGTTTCCTGCATGTTACTCTTTATTATTATTTTAGACTGGGTTATGCTCTACTGTACCCTGACTGCCACTATGCAGCACAGACTGCCATCAAATGCTAGGATTATAGGTGCAACCCATCACACCTGGCATCCTTTATGGCGTTTTGTTTGTTTTTGGGTTTTGATTTTTGGAGACAAGGGTTTCTCTGTCTATCTTTGGCTATCCTGGAATTGACTCTGTAGACCAGGCTGACCTTGAACTCACAGAGATCAGCCCACCTCTACCTCCCGAGTGCTGGGATTAAAGGTGTGCTCAGCCACCATCCAGCAGGTTTTTGGTTTTGGTTTGTTTGTTTGGTTTTGATTTTGGTCTTTTGAAGACAGGATTTCTCTGTGAAGCCTTGGCTATCCTGGAACTCTCCCTGTAGATCAGGCTGGCCTTGAATTTACAAAGATCTGCCTGCTGCTGCCTCCTGAGTGATGGGATTAAAGGTGTTCAAAGCCACTGGGCTGGCTTTTATTTTTAATTCATTATAAGGTGGTTTTATTTTTTTCAATTCTTTGGCCAACTGGGAATGCCTGGATTTTGACAACAGTGATAGAAAGACTTGCTTCCATAAAGCATGCATTTTATTGTGATTTGGAAGTCATAGTGAAGTACATAACTGTATATTTTTATGAATTTATTGAAATAATATAAGAAGATTCAGTTTAAGTTATTCAAGATTACTCTTGTTGATAACATTATCACTTTATTCCCGTTGTTATTATACATTTCATGCTAAGTTTGACACCTGAGTTCCTACCAAATCACAACTTATTTGATCATTTATTCTTTTGTTTTGTTTTATTTTTGTACTAGAAATTGAATCTGGGATCTTGTGACTGGTAGGCAAGCACTCTACCATGAATTGTATTTTACTTTTTAAGAAGCACTTATCTGATAGTTATAGACTTTATGAAATAGTGCATCTAAAATGTGCGAAAGTGTAAATATTTATGTAGTAAACCTGTGATGTCTAAACATAAAGATTCATATAAGCATGAAAGTTATAATTGGTTTGTCAGTACTCTAAGGAAAAAACCCTGTATCATTAAAATGTAAGCATATTCTAAATTGAAGAGTTTCCTTTTGTATGCAGAAAAACATTAGGAAGAACTATATGTTTTTTCCTTTCTCATTAAAAATAATTGCTTCTTGTGGACTTTGTACCACATGCCATACTCTGAACAAAGGCCATTAATGAGTGTCCAAGCAATAGAAGTCAGCCGGCAAACTGTAGGCAGCATTTGTTCACTTTGTGTATGGTGTGGTGCTGAGAACCCTCTTTGCATTAAGGAACAGTATTCAATGGGTTAGTATTTACCCCCCTCTTAATGTCAGGATTGACATTTGTGAGGGAGAATCGGAGTTCTAATTTGCTTAGCTTCCTTGTCCGTGGGATGTTCTCTGACCTCTGAGACGTTTTGTTTTGGTTTTGAATAGAAATATAATGCTGACTGTGAACTCTCAGCAAAACAAGGGGCAGATACCCTGGCTTACATTGCCCTCCTAGAAGAGAAGCTTCTCCCTGCCGTGGTGAGTGTTTCTGGATACTGCAGCATTTTGTCGTGACTTAGTGAGAATGTTGTGGTCTGTTTAGAAAGAACAGAAGAGTGGGAGGGTCTTAGAGGAATTTTAGCCTTGATCTTTTATATCTGACAAAGCTGGATTCTCTTAGACTTTTAACTTCCCACTGAAGTGATAGTCTGGTTGATTTGTTTGCTTGCTTGGCTAGGGAACCATTCTACCGGTGAGTTCCACCCCAGCATAATATTGTTTTTTAAATAAACACCACTAATGGAAGATGAAACTTTGCTCCATGGATAGAATTGGTTATATTGAAGTTCATTCATTCGGTGAATATTTACTGAGCACTTAGTATGTGCTAGGCTCTATTCTAGGTGTTGAGATACGGCAGTCAACAAAATTCATAGGTTTAAAATCATTTCATTTTACCTTGAGTCATTTTATCTGGAAATTTAAATGAAGTTACTTTCTTCAAAGGCCTTTATGAAAAACTGTCACATTGATTGAGTGATGTTTGTTTTAGCAGAAGAACATCCCTGTAACTGTTTACCCTTCCTTTGCAGCTTCACACTTTCTGGGTTGAGAACGACAATTACTTTGCTGTGACAAAGCCGTGGTTTGCCTCCCGTATCCCGTTCCCTCTAAGTTTGATCCTGCCTGGAAGGATGTCTAGAGGGGCACTGAACAGGATTCTCTTGACGAGGGGAAACCCACCCCTCTACCACCTCCAGGAAGTGGAAGCCCAGGTACGGGATTCTCCCAGCAAGCCCCGTTGGGAAGGGAGAGGAGAGGGGACCGGTGGCCTTCCCTAGAGATGCTACCTCCAAAGTGCCCTTCATCCTTTTTAGATATACAGAGATGCCAAGGAGTGCCTGAATCTCCTGTCAAACAGATTGGGCACATCTCAGTTTTTCTTTGGCGACACGTGAGTAAATTCCCTTAAAAGTCATTTTGCTGTAATTCACCATTTTGCTGTTTCCACCAGTATATTTGAAAAATGCTTGATTTGTGGCTTTCTCTGCCATGTTACTATAAAAACTTCCTGAAAATGCTGCCATGGTGGGAAACACTGTTTAGAGTGACCTGAATCTGTATCCCTGGGCCATGGCCACTCATATTTGGCTGTAGAATAAGCTATCTCTTATCCCTTAAAAAAAGAAAAGAAAAGAAAAGTAGGGGCCAGTGATTCTGCTGCAGAAGATGAGGGACCTTCTGAGTGAGGCCCTGCCTCAATGGCCACTGGGCTTCCTCCTCCGACAGGCCATCTAGTGCATGTCCCTGATCATGAAGCCACTGCCATGTGTGATGCACACATGCTACCATGCCCTTCTTGAGGAGCACCCTGAAGGAAGTCACCCAACTGTCCCTCAGTCCCAGGACTGGTGGTTGGTATTGGATTTGTGTGGACTGTTGATACTTATTTACTGTATAAAATACAACTTATCATTTTTATTATGTAAGAAAAGAGTCATTTTGATATGTTGTGCGGGTATATTCAGTGAGATGTGAGTTAAAGCCAGTTAGTTCTCCCATCCCCCAAAAGATCAGTTTTTCACTTCAGAAGGGGACCTGGGGGTATAGCCGAGTGGCGGAGCTCTCAAACAGCGTGCATTGAGGCCCCGGGTTCAGTTCTTAGCCCTGGACTTTCTCGGCTTTTATAGGAAATTTTTCTGTTGACATTAATCTTACATTAGCTTAACATGCTGCATATGTGGCTGTGAACATATCAAAAATTCCTCCCACTCTGCTTCCAATTCATAACGTTTGCAGTTTACGACCTCAATTTCCTCTGACTAAAATAAATGGCGAGAATATTTTTAAAACTACTTAGAAGGTAAAACTCTGGCCGCCTCACTTTTGGAAACCAAAAAATGGTGGTAGATCATTCAAAACGTGACGCTGCCTATTCGACTCGGCAGATAGTGTGAAGAGAACTTCTAAAATACAGTCCGAGTCAGGCTTCCCTCCGATGCTCCTGACAGAGAATCCGTTGTTTCCAGGCCTTGCACCTTGGACGCCTACGTGTTTGGCTTTCTTGCACCACTTTATAAAGTGCG
The DNA here is from genome assembly GCF_004664715.2 of Peromyscus leucopus. Taxonomy (NCBI): domain Eukaryota; kingdom Metazoa; phylum Chordata; class Mammalia; order Rodentia; family Cricetidae; genus Peromyscus; species Peromyscus leucopus. The sequence goes on along the minus strand of NC_051072.1, from coordinate 55,310,643 downwards.
GTTTCCCAAAGTTCACTTGCAGGAGCATCTGAAACAGCTTTCCAACCTGTGCCGCCTCTGTGACGACATCCTCCACTGCTACTTCAGGCGGGGTCCTGGGGGTAAGTCGGCTCTCCTTTAGCTAATGTCTATTCAGATGGACTATGTTAATAGTCTCCTGGCGGTGCGGAAGTAGAACACGTTTGTGGATTGCCTTAGATTCTGGTTCCTAGCTTCAAGACCTGGTGGTTTGCCCATTCTGTCTGCCGCCATGTTCTTATTTCCATGGAGAAAGAGACCTCTGACCTTCACCATCCTCTGGACTTTCCATGTTTGTGACTCTTCTTGGAAAGTACTGCCCCCACCCCCCAAGTGAGTCGTTTTCCTCTAAAAGATTAGACCCCATGTGTAGAGTCCCTGCTAAAAAGTAGTGTTTATCTTCATGCAAACAGGCAGTCACTCTAAATGATTCTTACCTGCTGCTTCTAGCATTTTCCTTCATGAACAGAAAACAGTAGCAGATTGACTTTGGTGAGGTACACTCCCATGATTCTCCTTGAAAACTGATTGCACCAAACTGGAGATAGAGTAAGTAGAGGGCTCTTGGCACTTAGGATGGCATTCTCTGTGACCGGGGCCTGTGCTTAAGGGACTGGGCACACTGTGTTTGTATCTGTGGAGGTGGCTGAAGTTGTCCTCCTAAGAAACAGAAGTTAGGAGATAGCTGGCTTAGGTGGCAGGCTGTTTTTCTGTGGTGGATTATCTGCTTTACCTAGAGGGAAGTCTAGGAAACGGGAAGTTAGGGAACTAAGTAACACCCAACCTTGTGACTCTGGACCCGTGACAAGCCAACCTGACGGCAGCTCTTCCATACTTCCCAAATTAAAATGTCCCGGGATCGATCCCAGAAGGCTCTGCTTTAAAAATCCCTTTAAATGTCTTGGGTGCCTGATGAGTAGCTGGTAGGGAATTGCTACTTTAGCAAGATGCCTCTAGCGTTATAACCAGTGGCCTGTGTGTAGTGATTAGGGAAGCGGGCAGCATCTTCTTGAGACCACCTTGCCGTTACTAACCCTGTAGCCGAGTGCATGTCGTGTGGCTCAGTGTCTTCCAAGATCACATCAGTGTTTTCCTTTCTGCTTTCCTAGAGCACTGCTGTCCCTCCTGACTTTATCCGTGAACCCAAACTATTTTTCTCTTTTGCTTTTGCGGGCGCAGGGTGGGGCATGGAGCAATTGGGAGGGTGGATAAAGGGAAAAAAAAATTTTTTTTTTCAATCTTAAATAGCTTGAAGTCTTTCAAAGTTTCCTTGCTTTCCCTGATTTCTCTCCTGGCTTCTCAGGCATCTCTCCAGCTGGACAAGAAATGATAGACGCCAACCTGCAGAAACTCACCCAACTTGTAAATAAGGAGTCCAACCTAATTGAAAAGGTCAGGTCGAGTTACCTCAGTCCTTCTTTTCCTTTCTGTGGGAACGCTGTTCTCTGGGCTGTGTGTTCACTTTAACCTCTTAGTTTTAAAGAGTTTACTTTTCAAAAGGCTGTTTATATATACTTTGAGTGGAGATCTATTTAACACGGTGTTTTGAAGCCAGCGGCGGCCCGATCGTACCAAGGGAAATCTGAATCATTGTATTGGGTCTGCCTTTTACTGTGTAGTTTGCATTTGTCAAGTTGGGTGAGATAAAAAATTCCCTCTAAAGACAGCAGATCTGAAGCAAGCCTTGCTTGCTGCCCTTGCTCTGTCCCGAAATCCCTTTCTGCAGGGTCTCGGCACTCCTGCCCTCCTCTTTATCAGGAACGTATTTGTCTCCTTCCCTCACGTGCCTTCTCTGTCCTGAATGTAGTCTACGGTGTTTTCACCAACTCGGTTAGCTTGTCACTGTGGAGATTCTCAGTGTGTGAGACTTTGAGGAACTGGGTAGAAGAGAGAGCCAACCTCGGAAGATTTGAGGAGGATTCTGTTTGGAAGCATGGGAAAGGGCCATGCGGATTCTTCCCAAGTGCGTGATAGACTCGCTCGCTTTCACATCCACCAAGGTAAAGAGCTTCACAGGGGTTAGCTTCCACAAGCCTCCCAGAAGCTCCATGAGCAGATACGGTAACTGTCCCCAGGTCACAGATGGGAAGGTGTGAGCAGTTTCACCCCCTGCCTGAAGTCTTGGCTGAAGACGGTCCAGGGCGGAGACTTGAACTGTAGACACGGGGACATGAGCCTCCACATGAGTGTTGTAGCAGTTCATTGTTCTCCCAAATGAGACTGTGTGTCACCAGGAGGATGTGCAGGCCATCACGGCTGTTCTCTGGATGGCCTTGTGTTTCCAGTGTCTCGTTACTGTCCAAGTTTTTGTAGTGTGAGGGAGAGCCCGCTGGGCTCTATTCTTTGTTTGGTCCAATATGCATCCTATGAAGATGTGTGCAAAGTGCTAAGTGTGGTTAAAGGAGCTCACTCATCTAATGGGAAGGCTGTTTAACATAGTTTCCATTTTCTCTCTCTCTCTCTTTCTTTCTTTCTTTCTTTCTTTCTTTCTTTCTTTCTTTCTTTCTTTCTTTCTTTCTTTCTCTTTCTTTCTTTCTCTCTTTCTCTCTTTCTCTTTCTCTCTTTCTCTATCTTTCTTTCTTTCTCTTTCTCTCTCTTTCTTTCTCTCTTTCTCTCTTTCTCTCTCTTTCTTTCTTTCTCTTTCTCTATCTTTCTTTCTTTCTCTCTTTCTCTTTCTTTCTCTCTCTCTTTCTTTCTCTCTCTTTCTCTCTTTCTCTCTCTCTCTCTCTCTCTCTCTCTCTCTCTCTCTCTCTCTCTCTCTTTCTTTCTTATAGGGTTTCTGTATGTAACAGTCCTGTTACACAGTTCTATCTGTCCTGAAACTCACTTTGTAGACCAGGCTGGCCTCTTAACTCACAGAGATCCACCTGCCTTTTCCTCCTGAGTGCTGGGATTAAAGGTGTTCACCACTACCACCCAGCCAGTTTCCATTTTCTATATGTGTGGAACCCATGACAGATATGGCATGGGAACTATGAAATACCCACACAGGCAGAAGGTAAAATTAGGAGCTCAATCACTACTTTATACACATCCACCTTGGGTCTTTCTCAGCTTGTGAAAGTCTTGTAAGACCAGCAGGTGTTCATATCTGCTCTTCTGTAGGAAGTGTGTGATGGTTGGTAAAGCACAGTAGGGCAGCGGCTCTTCTTAGCCACCGCTGTTCACAATTATAGTAAAATCTAGAGCTTCAGAGAGAGAATAATGCTTGAAAAACAGTTCTTGCTGGAATGTAAATTCTGCTTGCTATAGTTGTTCTCTGGTCATGGTTTTTTCCTTTTGAAAAATAAAAATTAGCCTTTTATTTTCTGTCTTCTGCAAGCGTTACACACACATGTGCGTGCACACACATACACACACACACACACATACTTTGCTAAAATGTTTCTTTCTTGCTTTGAAAGCATTCTGAGAAAACAAGGGGAGTTTTAAATATTCTGCATTTATGCAGAGCTCTGAGAACAGCCTGTCTATTGAATGAGTAATAGGATATTATTTTCTCTTGTTTTTTGTGGTTTGATGGCAGCAGTTTTCAAGTTTGGTTTTTTGGGGGTTTTTTTGTTTGTTTGTTTTTGTTTTTGTTTTCCGAGACAGGGTTTCTCTGTGTAGTTTTGGTGCCTGTCCTGGATCTCACTCTGTAGACCAGGCTGGCCTCAAACTCACAGAGATCCGCCTGGCTCTGCCTCCCGAGTGCTGGGATTAAAGGCGTGTGCCACCACCGCCCGGCTGCTTTCAGGTTTTTTAAAAAGTGATGTTGATAGAGAACTCAACACCAGTACCCTCATCTTGCACTTTCTGTCGTGCTCTGGGGTGAAGGTGGGGTTTGGAGACTAATGCTGGTGTCCCAGGGGACTAGTCTGTGTCTCTGGACTTCTTGGGTTTATATTATATTTCTTTTTTTTTTTTTTTTTTTGGTTTTTTTTTTTCGAGACAGGGTTTCTCTGTGTAGCTTTGCACCTTTCCTGGAACTCACTCTGTAGCCCAGGCTGGCCTCGAACTCACAGAGATCCGCCTGCCTCTGCCTCCCGAGTGCTGGGATTAAAGGCGTGCGCCACCACCGCCCGGCAAGAAGAAAGGCTTATATTTCTTAATATACTTCCTATTAATTGTTTCTCCAAGATTGGCTTAGAAGTGATCAGTGTTTGAAAGACCTCTAGATTAGACCTAAAGAACTTGTCCTTGCCATAGTTCCCCCAGCATCCTTTGGTCCACATACTCTCAACTAGGGTGGGGGGCTGGGGTGTTGCATGGCATTCTGGCCACTTTCAGTTTGGAAAAGGGGAGTAGTTAAAAAACAACTGTGTTAGAAGAAGAAGACATGGTTCATGATACTGGCTTTAGGGCCTGGAAAGGGGACTTCTCTCTCCTGAGCCTCGTAAAGGATGGACTGTGCCTGTTCTTCAGTGTGGGGGTATTAGCAGGGCACATTAGAAGTATCATGGTCACCCTTGCTTGTAGAAGGTGTCTTAAGTGAGTCACTGGTCAGGTTCAGCAGCGTATTCTTTTTTGTGGAACTTACTATAATTTTGTGATGGACAAGGATGAGCCACATTGCTTTTCACGGATACTGAGTCAGCTGGTATTTGAGATGACAGTCATAATTTGTGAACAATTGTCAGAGAAATGTTTCTCCATCGGTCCTGCAAACATCCAGTTCTGTTCTCTTCCGACCTGTAGTCTAGATGGGGAGGCCACGTCCACCGAAGAAGAGCCTCTGCCCTAGTCAGTTGTGTCTTTGTGCTTTCTACAGATGGATGACAACCTCCGCCAGAGCCCTCAACTTCTTCCCCGGAAGCTGCCCACCCTCAGGCTGACTCCAGCAGAGGAGGAGAGTAGTTCCCTACAGCGGCTGTCACCCTGACAGCTGCGGCCATCGCTTATACCGAGTGCACGGAGACCCAAAGAACAAACGCTGTTATAGGTGTAAGGAAGACTTTCCGTAAAGCAGAAGGAACTGTATGTGACTTCCTTTTTAATTAGAGAATCTTTGATTTCCTCTTGGCAGCGCATTTTAAATAAAGGGGAACGCTAAGCGAACTGGGTGGGTGGGTGGGTGGGGCAGATACATGGTACTGTATATAAAAATCCTGCCTTAATCATGGCAGATCTTTGCCTTTGGTTCAGGTGTCGCTGGCTAAAAGCTGCAATTCTGTTCTGAATGTGCATTTTTAAGTTATTTAAGTTAATTTTATTAACTTATTTTTCTTAGCCCTGTCTCAATACCTAATATGTGGCTTTTTTGGCTGAGATCCTATTCTTCTTTTTTGAAGTCTAATGCCTATTTCAGGAACTAGGAAAAATAGAAATTATTTCAATAGAAAAGCCTGAATTTAACTTTAAAAAGCAGTGAGGAATGTGCTTTTTAATTATTCTCTTGTAAGTCTGAGTCTTTGGTGGCTTAGCGCCACATATGCAGATGTTAAGGGTGGTTATATAACACGCACCTGATAGCACATGGCGGTGTGAATAAGTACTGCTGATATGTTTGCTCTAAGTTAGCAAAGGCGAATGTGGCAGCATTAGGCCTGTGTATTTAGACACTGTTTGTTGCCCACTTGCTCATTCTTGTATCGATTCCAGAACTGGAAGTCTAGCTCCTCTTAGAGTACTCAGCTGAAACCCTTACTGCACTGTGCTCAGTTAACTGTTAAGCATCCTTGGGATGAGCTGCTGTGAGGTCCTAGAGACACCTCCCATGTGCCTGGTTTCAGTGCTCCATACTTCATTCAGAACAGTTTGTTTCATAATAAGTATATCATGTAGTCACACACTTTCTGACAAGCTATTATTTTCTGTGTATTTTTAAGTACAGTTGCAGGATCCAAAGGAATAGGTAAAAACTAACAGATTTCTAAGACGATTTGTATTTATTGGTAGCTGAATGAGCTGTTCGAATATTTGCTGTGTGGTGATTTTACATGGAAGAGAGACATGCTTATTTAAGCGGCTGAGGTGCTTCTGTTGTCGAAAACCACTTCTGGGATTTTTAAAATGTAAGACCCTGGTTTGGCCCAGTGTCTTACAAGATTACCATGGTGCTCAGCAAAGCTTCCCAGGTCCTGCAGAAACCAGGCTGCATTGTCCAGAGACTCGGCTGCTGGGGGCAGAGAGAAGCTCAGCTGCCTTTGACCTGCGCCATCCCAGTTGGCTCTGTGCCGGGTGGAGGAAAGTCTTAGGTCACTGTAAAAACTGTTTCTTGAAAGCTTTCAGTGAGTCACAAGGTGGTATTCACAGTCTTGTTCATCTCTTTGGGTGCATTTAGGACAGGTACACATGAGTTTCATAATCATTCTGTAAGAAAGGGATGTATGTGAGTCAGTGTGTGCCTGGAAGTGTGTGTAGGGTTGGGTAAGTGTGTGTGGTTGTGTGTGAGTGTGTGTGTTGGTAGGGTATGTGTGTGGTGTGTGTATCACTCATCTTCTAAGGCAAGTTCCAGCAATCTGAAACCTGAGTATTTTGTTTTGAAAGTCATGATCAAGAGACTCCATTATCTCTAGGATTGATCTATATTGGAGACGGATGGTTAGTACATTAATCAAACATCTGTTTATGCTTTAATCAGGTTTAGTCATTTTCAATTATGATTTAATAGTAAGCCTTCCAAGAAGTATTTGAAGTAGCTTACAGTTATAAAACACATGTAAAAATAGGACAATTATTTTTGAAAAGTAACAATTTCTAAAAGAACCGTATCAACACTACTAGATGTAAAATCAAGTATGAAATCTAACTGTGGGTGAAGTTAGAAGATAATATTGAGTTAAGTTTTTCTAGTAAACTGCTGATGTCTAAATTAAATGTGTAGAACAGCAGTTCTCAACCTGTGGGTCAAACAGCACTTCCAGGGGTCGCATATCAGATATTTACATTACGATTCGTAACAGTAGCAAAATTAGTTATGAAGTAACAACAAAAATAATTTCATGGTTGGGGGTCACCACAACATGAGGAACTGTATGAAAGGGTCGCAGCGTTAGGAAGACTGAGAACCTGGTATAGAGGAATGCAGCAGATCATGTCAGAAGACATCAGCCAAGAAGTGTACTGTAAAGTTTTGTGCACTGGACTCTTAATCAAAAGCTTCGTTTTAGAATAACAAGCGTTCGTCCTTTTGGGTGGAGAGGATGACTGTGAAGGGATTTATTTGTCTGCTTCCTGGTCACCCTGCCCAGAACTGCCTTTAGCCTTACAGTCTGCAGCCCATGTGCTTGAAGACCACATTTCTGAGATGCAGAACCAGAGTCAAGTGAGAACTTAGATGTCGGGTTCCTTCGTTCAGCTTTGTTTGTCCAAGCGAGTGAGTGATAGAAAATGGACTGAGCACAGAACGCCTTAGGGACCAAACACACAGAGAAGCTCTTAGAAGGAAATCATTTCTTAGACTGGACAAAGGGCCCATGTCACCCTGTGAGGATGTTTGTGCTGGAAGCTTGAGTGTGCCGGGAAAAGTGGTCTGTGGCCTTGACCGAATACTGTGAGCCATTGTCTTCTGGGGGTAGAGGATAGTATGAAAACAAGGACTCTGCTCGTTTTTATTTTTGTTGATAGTACAGAGCTAGAAAACTTGGTTTGCTAATTCCCACAGGTTAAAGATCCTGAATGAACACTGTGTCCCGGTGGTGACCTAACACTAAAGACATTGCAGACTAGGGAGATGGAGTTTCCCAGAACTTCGGCCTCACAGGAGGGTCACATTAACCAACAAATTTCAGTTTAAGTGTGCTTGAATTGTTTTGGGGTACTACAGGACCCATTTTTTTTAAAGCAACCATTTTTATTTCTACTTGTAATTCCTAACGATTTACTGTTGATAGATATAATAACACTAAGGAACAAAGACATTTATGTTGGAGCTAAGTTAAAAATTTTCAGAGTCTAAAAGTGGGGGAAATTATCAACAGAGGCAGAAACTGGTAATGGACTATTTTAAGAAGACCATTTTGTTCAGGTAGCTTCATGTGATAAAGTGGGATTTGAATTAGACAGTGTTTCTTTAGAACCTCTTTCAAACATATGAACCTGATCTTGTTAAAAATAGTTTTTCATGGGTGGGACAGTTTTTTGACAGCCACAGCTGTAACCACTCAGAGCCAGAATATAAATGTTTATGTATGGACGGGGGCTGAAAAGATGGCTCAGTACTTAAGAGAACTTACTGCTCCTGCTGAGGACCTGAATTCAGTTCCCAGTACATACGTCAGGTGGTTACAACCTCCTATAACTCTAGCTCCAGGGATCTGGTGCCCCCTTCTGGAAGCCATGAGCACCTGCACTCACAATGTGTATTACCCCCCCCAACCCCCACATACACATAATTGACAGTAAAATAAATTTAAATATATGTAGGAAGGTGAATGATAGGACCATGGGATATCTCACTTCTATTTTTGTAATGCCTTCAGAGTCTAATTATTTAAAAAAATATTTTTAAAGCAAAGTTAATAGAGTAAGTTTATTACTATCTACATAAATGTGTCTTAAATTTTAACACTACAGACCTAGTATTTAGTTCCAAATGAGAGCTACATTATATCTTGTTAAAATTTATATTTCATTCTTGAGTTTAAAGAAAAGGCAGCTAAAGTTTCTAACAAATTGTTCTCTGACACTCTCCTCTGCCTTACCAAGAAAGTTTTTCTGACAACCTTACACCAAAAACTTATTTTCCATAAAATAGCAAAGTGCTTATGATTTCATGTTTCTACTTTGTATGTTTTTTCCCCCTGTGGCAGCTGGGTTCACATTTGAGGACAAAGTATTTTGAGACTTTTCTTCAGTCTTTGTGTGGTCATTCCTTCTTGTCTTGCTTTTTTTTTTTTCCTCTGTATTCACAGTGTGGTGTAGCTGTGCACACTGATGCCACCGTCTATCATGGAAGGTGTGACGTAGCTGTGCACATAGCTTTAAGGTCAAGGGAGTTTGTAATTGATTTTGTCTTGTTGTGGTTATTTTTAGAGTTGAAATCGTGAGCAAAGCCACAGCGATCATTGGAGTTACAGTGATTATCCTTTGTGTATGTTCTTAGTGGTTAAAAAAAAAAAAAAAGAGTTCTATGTCCCCCTCCCCTCCCTTTGCTGTGGTTCAGTTATGGGAAGTTTACATTTATTTCTTAGTGCTTACATATTTCTTAAACAAATTTGAAAGAAATCTGTGGTTACATGCAATCATAGTGCAGTGGTTTCACCTGAAAGGTTTTGTTGAAGCTTCATTGGATTTCAGAATGCTGACTTTCATAATGATGCATGCTGGGAAGAGTTTTGGTTTTAGTTTTCCAGTGTTTGTAAACAGTTGAGTGCAGAAGTTGCTGTCGGGTGTTGTGGTCTCCAGGAGCCCAGGCTGCTTGTCCTGCAGTTAGGACCGTCGTGACAGAAGCAGTGGGGACTCTGGGAATTAAAAAGGCTTCAAAATGTTTTTTTGTCCCCTCTCCCCCCAAAGTATCCCATGGATTACTTAGAAGAATTAGCATTCTTGAACATGATACAATAAAAGGGAGACTTGAGTTGATTGCTTGTGAATAGTGAGGGTGTGTTGTGATAGACTCTTAAACAGAATAAAATAGTCTCTTTAAAAGGAAAAAAAGGCTAGTTATTTTTGTGCTCTCATTATTAATAATTTAAAATTATAAGGTAAAAACATTTAGTTTATGCAAGAGTAGTTTCTAAAAGGTATTTGGCAGAATATATTGTTCTAATAAGTTTGGAAAATTCTGGATTAGGTAAAGCTGAGTTGCTGTAGACTTTTCAGAACCTTTGATGTGTAAATGTGTGGCTCGGTTTCCAGCTTCAGAGATGGTTAACTTATTAGCAGAGATGGCAGTCTGAACAAGGCTGCATGTGGACACATGTAGAGAAGACAGTCTGAACAAGGCTGCATGTGGACACATGTAGAGAAGATAGTCTGAATAAGGCTGCTGCATGTGGACACATGTAGAAAGGGCAGTCTGAATGAGGCTGCATGTAGACACATGTAGAGAGGATGCAGTCTGAACAAGGCTGCATGTGGACACATGTAGAGAGGATGCAGTCTGAACAAGGCTGTTGTGCGGGCACATGCTTGTCTCCCAGGAGACATCATGGCCACTCCATTTAATACACTGCTTCCCTAACTTATTCTACTGTGGGTTTTTTTTTTAAAGTGAGTGTTTGATGGGATTTGTGTTCTGAGAAATTTACTTAGGAGAACATTGAGTGTTTTGTTCTCTCTGCTTAGAGAGAAGGTTTCTGCCTTTGTGTGCTTCTCTGGTGATGGTGAGGGTAACTAGATGAGCTTTTATTTCATTTCTGAGTCAGAACCAGCTCGCTCTGAGTGCTGGTGTAATGGTGAGCATCTAGCCACATGAAAAGCTTTGGATCTTAGTTCTGATGTTTAGTTCAGCTTTCCTCTCGCGAATTAGAGCACCGCCTTTTAATCATGTAGTTTACATATCCCAGATCCTTGGAAATCACAGGAAATGACCTGCCAAAGTTTGCATCAGCCCTGAGAGCCATTTGAGGTAGAGAGGGCCATGTTGGCTGCCTGCTCTTGGGTCTATGGCTGCTGGCATTTTGATCTGTGGAGGAGGAGTGTACGCAGCCTTTAAGTTAAGTGGTGTCATATGATTTATTTTATTTTGTAAAATAGAAACTGTTTTAAGTGGGACTGAAGTGTTTGTAGCTTAACTTTAGCTTTCTGGCAGATCAACAGTGAAAAAGACAAGAACTACGTATGTATGCTATTGGCTCCATCTCCCCTAGCCTGTCTTTGAATAGCAAACATTTTTAAACATCGATCTAGTGTGCAAATACTGTAGTTTCTCATAAAGTAAACTATTAGAATCAGCAATGTCGGCCATGCTCTCATATTCTAGCCTTGCCTACTGTGAATGTATTTTACCTAGAACTGATGTGTAAATACCCAGAAGTGAAAATGATGATCATTGTTAAGAATTTATTCTGGTAGTAAATGAGAAACTGGATATAATCTCAAAACAGCTATTTTCTCAATAAAATTTCAGATCACCTGAGTGGTTGTTAATTTTTGGCGTAATACTACTTCCTCATTGAGGGGTTATTTGTTCATCCCTGGGATGAGCTTTCAGTGGTGGAAGCGGTTACCAGTGACTGAGCGTGGGGGCTCGTCTGCATGGGGCCTTTCCCTTTCCACCCTTTGTCTAGGGCACGTGGACACCATTGTGAGCTTTGCTCTCCATGCCGAGGGGGGAGGCCTGCTGTCTAGGCCACTGACCTGCGTCTGTGTCGACACCTCCAGCTTTGCGGGGTCGCCGCCTCTTCACCCCAGTTCTGTCCATCTCTTCCTTCTCTGTCCACAGCCCAGCAGTGCTCTATCAGCTGAGTGGAGACACTAAGAAAAGAACACTGTTTCAGGTTGGAGGGAAGATACTGTTTCTTGCTTGTGTGCGTGTGCGCGTGCGTGCGTGCGTGCGTGTGCGCGTGCGTGCGTGCGTGCGTGCGTGCAAGTGCATATGTCGGGGCAGGAAGTGAACTGGCCAGAAGACACCCTTGAGTGTCATTTCTCAGGTGTTATCCACTTTTTCCAGAATCTTACTGCCCTGGAGCTCACCAAGCAGGCCAGGCTCTGGGCCAGAAGCCCCAGGGCTCCCCCCTCCATCTTCTCGGTGCTGGGAGCTTACTTTGGGGAGGGCAATATTCTCAAGAGTTCACACTTTGAAAAAGTTCAGTCTTTTGGTATAGAAGAAAGCATCGGTGTTTCCCAAACATCTCAGTCAGGACCAAATAGACTTTAGGTTCATTTTACATGCAGAAGGCAAACTGACCTGAAGACTTGTCACAGTCTTCCAGTTTTGATATGCATGATCCCAGTCTTCTTCACAAGAGGGAAAACTGCCTTTTCAACCTGATAAACTATTTGCATTTTGAATCATATATAACATCTTGACCCCTGCTAAAACTGCTTAAAAGTGTGTGTCGGGGGGGGGGGGGTATAGTGGATATAGAAATTAAGAAGAAAAGGAGGGAAGGATTGCACACGTATACAATCATGAATCGGTTACAAAAATGTATAGAAGATGTAATCATTGAAGTAGGTGGCTGAGTGTGGAATCCCGCACACTTTATCCGCCTCTCTAGTTTTGAAGCTGTTCGACTCACATTCATGCCAGGCTGGACGCCCATCTCCTAGTCGGTGCCATGTGGAAGCCAGAAACACCTACACCTTTTAAAGCCGTTTCTCTCCTGCTCCTTCATCTTTCAAGAAGGCTGCTGTGGTGGAACTGAGTGTGGATGGCTTCGAGCACATTTTGGGGGGTATGCAAGAGGCTGTGAGAGATTGCGCTCAGGGACCTCACAATATGAGATGAATGAACGCCACTTCAGTACGGGATTGTCTCGGTCTGGCTCAGGCTGTTTTCCTTCATGCTGCTATAACTCTGTTTTGTGCTCAGCCTAGGTAATTTATAAGTACAGGAAACCATTTCTTACCATTTTTGAGGCTGGGAGGTCCAAGATTAAGGGACTAACCTCTGTAGTGGCCTTATGCTGTGTTACCTCATGTTGGAAGGTGGAAGACCAGGAGGACAGGAAGGAGAGAGGGGGGCAGGGGCTAAATTCATGCTTTCCTTAGAAACCCCCACAAATAACTAACCCATTCCTGAAACTCCAGCATTAGTCATTCGGGGGCAGAGCTCTCTTTGCCTAATTCCCTCCCTGAAGCTTCCAACTCTCAATACTACGGTTTAGGGATTAAAGTCCTAACTCACGGTCTTGGAAGGACCACTAAAATTGTAGCAAGTAGCCAGGACTTGCCGTCCACATGGCTTTACCTTCTGCCCCCCATGCATCGTCACAGATCCTCCCAAAGGCAATGAATGTGTCTGCACATGTGGCTTTTATGTCCAGTCGTGCAAAGCGCTGAAGTCGAGGTTCATGGCTATGGGAATGTGGGGCATCCATGCACTTAGAATTGGAAAGCTTCAAAGGAATCAAGGACCAATTGAGAACTCAAATGATGAACATGCCCAAACTGGACAGAGCAAAGCCAGGAGGCATCAACCCTGTACAAAGAACTACAGGCAGCTGAGAAAAGCTAAGACTGGGAGGGGTTTGCCCAGGGGAGAGCACACCAATTGGCTGTCCAGTGCCAGAAATCCAGCCCTGAGAACATACATACAAGTAACATATGGACTGAACAGGTTATATTTTAAAATATATGTGAATATACATATGTGCACGTGGTAACAATTAGTAAAATGAGACCATGAATGTGAAGGCAAATGGGAGGGGTCTATGGGAGAGTTTGGAGGGAGGAAAGGAAAGGGAGAGACATAATTAAATAATAATCTCAAAAATAAGTTAAGGCATTGACTGCCTTGTAGCTGAGATGGAACCTGGGAGTGGAGGAGCAGGATGCTTCCTCGCCTGTTTTGGGCTCTGTTAGCTGTGTGGTGGTGGTTCTGTTGTCATAGTGAAGCTCCGGGGATGTCTATCTGGGCAGGATGGGAGATGCCCCTATCCAACAAAGGATTGTCTGAACCCCGATGGTTCTTGGTGGGCAGACTATCTAGGTGGGAGAAATCAGTCTTGTAATAAAAAGGCAGAAGATGAAATCAGATAGGTAGGTCATCAAGGAATTGTTCAAGGAATGATTTAATCATGGTTAGGAGCTAAAGAAGAATGGGATGGAAAGACAATGGATTCAGAGATTCAAAGCCAGGGTTAGTTTAATAGGCCAGATTGGTGATTTTCAGGAACTTGCCTTTTATTTTGAATTACTCTTTATAATAACGTAGGGGTGTAACTAGGTCTGGAGGTGTGGATGTTTCTTTGCCTTTTTCACTTACTAAAATGTATGGGATAATGGGGCTGAGGAGAGGGCTCAGTTGACCAGGTGCTTGAGGTACAAACATGAGGACCTGACTTTGGATGCTCAGCATCCGCATAAAATGCTCATGTCTGTTACCCAGTACTGGGGTGTGGAGACAGGAGGATCCCTGTGGCTTGCTCCAGGTTCACTGAGGGACCCTATCTCAAAAAGTTAAAGTGGTAAAGCCATCAAGGGAAACATTCAGTGTTGATCTCTGGCTCCCACTAGCACATGCACCTGCAACACACACACACACACACACACACACACACACACACACACACACACACACTGCATAGGACTGGCAATAGAAAAAGCACTATACTACCTCTTATCAATAACTTTAGCTTACTAATTGGTATCCGTTTCTCCAGTCTCCTCCTTCTCCTCTCCTCCTCCTCTTTTTCTCCTTTTTCCCCACCCCCTTCTCTATATATCATAATTTCATAGTATTTGCTATTCTGCAATAGACTTTTCTCTTAATATTCAGAAAGGCCATTAAATACACCCAGTATTCCTGTGGTTTTCAGTGGCAGAGTGTGGTTTCATTGTCTGGGTGAAGCATTGCTTTATTTATTCCTCCTAAGGGCCATGAGGTTGGTTCCTCTTACAGTCCTTGTCTGTAACTAAACTGTTTCCCCGAAAGATTGTACCACTTTACATCCCCTGCAGCCCTATATAGCAGAGACCATGTTACCGCAACTCTACCAGCTTCAAATATTATTTTTCTTTTTACTAACTTGGTAAAAGGTAGCATTATAATTATTTAATATATAGTCTCAATAACTAAGAAGATAGAATATCTTTCTATGTGCCTGTTCTTTGAAGGTCTGTTGTAAGTTACTGCTGTGTTTTGGATATTGGATATATTCAAGGCTTGTCTTGGGGCTGGTTCCATTGGGAAGCAGTGGAAACTTTAAGGGTGCTGACTACCGGGGTCTTAGACCATTAAGCCCACACCCTTAAAGGGGACTGTGGGACTCTACCTCTCTGCTCCCTTAACATTCCCACCCACTGTGTGCTCTCAGTGGGATGTGTTTGTGTGACATGCTTCACACACAGCCAAGTCCATAAAGACTTCATAGATAGACACCTCGGACTCCATCAGCTAAAACGAAGCCCTTCTCTTTAGGAACGGATCATCTCCAGTCACAGCAAGCTTGAGTGTCTGTCCATGTACACCCTGCAGCAAAGGAAGATCACCTAACCTCCAAACTCCTGCTCTGCCAGCTGTTCAATGGGGTTTCAGTGAGGAGCTAATGGGCTAATGCATATTGCAGTCCAGATGTGCCAAGTGCTCAGAGATGTTTTTCTTTTTACCCCCTTGGCTGGCTAGATGCCTCTTTGATCAGGATGCCTCTTCCAGCTCTCCAGCATCCAGAGCTCAGCACAGAAGAAGCTAGAGGGGTTCTGGTGTTTTGTTTATTTTGAGACAAGGGCTCACTCTGTAGCCTGGCCGACACCATCTGTCTACCTCGTTTCCCTGAGTGCTGAAATGACAGGAATACACCATTGCATTAGGCTTTGAGGTTTTTGAGAAAAGAGGAAGATTTGAAAACATGTTGAATAATATCAAGAGCCAGGGACCCAGTGGCTTCTTCAGATTCTCGCTGATAACGTGAAATATTTGAATCATATTCTTGAAGATTTACCAAAACATCTCACTAATGGTGTAAAGCACCTATGTTCAAGGCTGAATCTAACCTTAAAAAGTAGGAAATATTTTTCTTTTTGCAAGCTAAGTATTTTAGGTATACTAGGACAGATGACTTATTAGAGGAATTAATCATTGTTTTTTAAAGTGGGTACTAACTCAGTTTCTTCCCTTGGAGATTGTTGGGGCTCAGACTCAAGTCTTGCACATCCTAGGACATCGACAGCCTTCTAACTCATTCAAAAAAAAAAGTCATGAATCTGGATTTCACATACTTAGATTTGTCCAGACAGGGAGCATAAGACTATATGTATAATAAGAATATAATCCTATGAAAAAGGTAATACCTAAGAGCAGTCCAGAGAGGTAGCTCTTCAAATGGAGAAGAAAGAAATGGTGTCAGTACACCAATCGTGTTCAGCACAGCCTGGAATCGCGGGGAGATGGAGTCAGCATTTTGCTAATGAGAGTTGCAGATGGCTTTAAGTTGAGAGGTATTGTAAACAGCAGGGATGACTGAGAAATGATACAAGAGGCTCTGGAAAGGTTAGGAACATGGACAGGAAATCAAATGATTCAGCCTGGAGTAACGCAAGCCAATCTGACATCTGGGGCCAACCAAGAAGAAACACAGAGATGCGGCGGCGGAAGAGAGAAACATGGAAAATAGTCATCTCGAAGGAAATGGAGGGCGCTATCACACACTGGGGAGAGAGAACTAGACATTGTTAAATCCCCACTGTCTGTCCGGTGCTTTGCTTGCTGAGTTCTTGACCTAGGTTAACTAATTCTGCATGTAAAACAAATAATAGTGATTTTTTTTAAAGGATTACTCACAGGGGCTCATGACTTAATAAAATAAAGGGCCAGTCTCCCTCTAGCTGTTCCTAATGCTGCAGAAGGTCATCAGGATAAGGAGTTATGGAAGTGACAGGAATTAAATTAAAAAAAAAAGGTTAAGTAGGAGAGGTCACTTACCACACACTTACCAGGCTGTTTCTCATCCAGTCACACTTCCAGGAATACTGAAACAGCTTCCAGCTATTCCAGGTACCAGCAGCATCCTGGCCTGGGAGTCTGGCTAAAACAGAAATAAGACATAAGTCTCAGGACAGCTCTACACAGGTGATCTGTGTTTTCTGGTGGAGTCCCTCTTCCCATCTTCAAGTGCCCTCATGTTAACCCTGGGGACAGTTCCCATCCCAGTTGGTTGCCTGGCTTTCCTGGCATTCCTTATCTCCCTCTTATGACAAAGGTATAGTGAGTGTCTGTGTTTCCTCTAGATGTCAATGAACCAAATCAAAATCACTGGTGATATTGGTTAACCTATGAATTTTTTTTTTTCCATTATGGGGATTTGAAATATTGGGTCATAGTGAGGACTGCATGGAGGTAAGAAGGAAGAAGATGGAATTCTAGGGAAGACACACCCTCACCAGACACTATCGCCTGCATCTCTTCCCGTCCTGAGAAGAGCAGAGCATGAAAAGGAAGGATACATGGAAGGAACTGGTTGAAAAGCAGACACTTGTTCTAGCTTGTGAAACACATCATAGCACAGACTGGAAGTTAGAAGCTCAATGTTGCTGTGGGATGGTCTGTATGTCAAATGTGTTGCTTGATTGGTCAATAAATAAAACACTGTTTGGCCAGTAGCCAGGCAGGAAGTATAGACGGGACTAACAGAGAGGAGAATTGAGAGAACAAGAAGGCGGAGAAAGATACTGCCAACCACCACCATGACAAGCAGCAGTGAAGATGCTGGTAAGCCACGAGCCACGTGGCAAGGTATAGATTTATAGAAATGGATTAATTTAAGATAGAAGAACTAGATAGCTAGAAGCCTGAGCCATTAGGCCAAACAGTTTAAACAATATAAGCGTCTGTGTGTTTATTTTATAAGTGGGCTGTCAAACTGCTGGGGCTTGGCGGGACCCGGAGAGAAAACTCCAGCTACACAATGTATCATTTGTTCCCAGTAATATTTTCCCTTTAACACCTGTGTATTTGCCCATTCTACACCCCAGTGGAAGATACTGACTCAGCCCTTGTGTAGAAAGAAGCTTATTGTGGTTGTAAACTTAAAGAACTCATTCATTCATTCGTCTAACAAGTGTCTCCTCAATGTCTCTAGGGTCATAGATCAGGATACTGCCGTGAACACAGAAAGTTTCTCCAGCCTTGTGGGACTGACGTTCCAGCAGGGGAGACAATTAATAATGAACATAATAAACAAGCACGTTGCATAGGATAGGAACATGATCAGTGCTAGGGAAATGAAACAGGGCAAAATAAAGAGTTGGGGAGGCTGGGATGGGATGAGTTATGATAGTAAACATGACAGATGTCATCATCATTTTGAAGAAGGCATTTATACAGGCTTGAGATTAAAGTGTGGGGTTGGCCTTCTTGATAGCTGATGATGAGCAGTGTCATTCAAGAGGGTGAATGAAAATAGATCTTATGTGGCATATTTGAGAACCAGCGAGGAGTCTAGGGTCTTTGGAACAGAGTGCATGAAGATGTAAAGCTTATAAGGTCACTGAGCCAAGGAGTGAGAGCAGAGCAGGCAGGAGTGTGAGAGCCTTTGTAGAAGCTTTGGCTTCCCACACCCGTGGAGTGCGTGCGTGCGTGCGTGCGTGCGTGTGTGGGTGTAGCCACATGTGAAGGGTGGTACATGCACATATGTGCACATTCACGTGGTGCTCAACATTAGGTATTTTTCTCAATCACTCTCACCTCAGTTTTTTGAGACAGGGTTTCTAATCGAACCTAGAGGTTCCCAATTCATCTGGATTGGCTGGCTGGCAAGCGACGGGGATCATCTGGTCTCTGACACTCTAGTACTGTGATTACAGATTCGTGCTTTGTGCATAGCTCTTTGATGTGTGCTGGGTCCATCACTTATGTCCTTTCCAGTTATATGCTCTTTCTGACTGACCCTCCTACCATCTGATTGCTTTAAAAAAAAAAAAAAAAGGTTTACTTGCGCTGTGGTATTGAGGACAGAGAATCGATTATGAAGGAATGGATGTTGGGAGTATATTGCAGTAGTGTAGAACCAAGAGTCAGTGGATGAAGAAGTGGTAGCTGAGGCAGGGGCAAGAGGATTGCATGATGATTGCATTTTGCCAGCACCATGGAGACTTAGATGTGCATTGTAAGACAAGGATAAGAAAGATGACTTCAAGATTTTTGGCATGAGCACTGGATGAATCAAGTAGCCTTTAACTGAGGTGGGGGTGGGGTGGGGGAGGATGAGTATCACAGCTGCGGAAGAGGGACTGGGAATCTTCTTGACATGTTGTGTCTGAGGTGTCCATTTAACAGCCAACAGCAGATGTTGAGTGAGCACAGTCCTGGAGGAGCGAACTGGAGAGCCATGGGGCAAAGAGGTCATTCAAAACCATGAGGCTGGAGGGGATTTTTCAAGGCTTTGAATTAACAGCAAACAGAAGCCCAGGAAGTGCTCCCTGGAGTGCTCCAGTCAGAAACCATGGAGAAACAGCTGAGGATACCTGAACCCTAATGCCAGTGAAGACTGTGCTGGGAAGGAGGGCGTGGCTGGCCACATTGGGTACACCCAACGGGGCGCAGAAGATGAGGCCAGAGGCTTGGCTATACAGTTCAGCAAAAATGAAGCTCATCAGTGACCTTGGTGAGCAGTTTTGATGTCGAGGCTACAAGGATAATGGGAACAGGTTTAAGAAAGAATCATCTCACCAGAAGCACCAGAACAGGGCTGGAATGATCTCTACAGGATGTGTGTATTTTCGCCAGGAGGCAGAGCAGCCACATTTGAGAATTAGAGAGTCATCACTGCAGAAAGCGTTGAGAGAATTCTGTAAGGCGTGAGGATGTGTTGGGGAAAATTCAATATTTCAACGTCAAAGAATCATCAGAAACAAACCAGAGTCCTGGTGTCTTCCTCTCTCTTACTGTTTCAGGCCAGTAAGCCACCTAGTCTCTTAGGTTCCTCACCATGGATTTTGTTTGAATAGGAGTGGGTCACCTGCTGCATGACCTGGCTTGCTTTGCTACCTGGGCCCCTGAAGTAGACATACCATTAGTCCCCCAGCTTCTGCAGAGGGTTCCGCCTTCCCAAGCCACTCTCCACATTGTTCATCTTTCCAAAAGATGATTACGAAGTGGTCATCCCGCATCCTTGTTTGGTACCCTTAGTGGCTGCTTATCACACCTTTAGAGACATTTGATTCTCTTGGTCTAGCCTAATGATGCTCTCACCTTCTGGCTTTACCAGCCACAGCACCCCTTGATCTACAAACGCTCCATGCTTTCCTTGAAGTCTTTGGATGAGGAGACTTCAGTGATTGATAGGAGAAGCCACAAAATCAGCTTAAGAAGATAAAGCAAGCCATTTGATGATAAAGCTCCATTAATCCAGAAACAGAAGCCCCCCCCCCCTTGGCTCCAGTATTCTTTATGTTCATAGTGTACCAGATATTCTTATCTCCTCTTGTCTCACATACGTGCATAACAACACAGCACACAGAAGGCCACAAGAATTCTCAAATCCAACCCTACCTTTCTTCTTCTCCTCCTCTTCCTCCTCTGCATCCTCCTCTCCCTCCCTCCCTCCCTCCTCCTCCTCCTCCTCCTTTTTCTTTGTTTTTTGAGACAAGGTTTCTCTGTGTATCCTGACTGTCCTGGAACTCATCATGTAGACAAAGCTGACCTCGAACTCACAGAAATCTGCCTACCTCTGCCTCCGGAGTGCTGGGATTAAAGACTTGTGCCACCACCGCCCGGCTCCTGCTTACTTCTTTATACTCTTTCCCTGGCTTTTTCTGTACCCTAAGCTTTAAGCACTATCTATGTTGAGGCCTTGAAGATTGACATTTCCTGCCCAAGCATCTCTTTTGAAATCTGAATCATAGCCAAAGATAGATACTCCGGAGGTCTGCAGCAATCCCAGGCTGGTTGCTAAGCTGAACTCTGATCTTCACCACCCAAATACTTTTTTTTTCTTCTCTCAATAAATGTCAAGCTCTCAGTTAGTGTAGTTCTTCCAGAGCTGGCTAGAATGGCTGACCAGCAAGCTCCAGGAATCCTCCTAGTGCTGAGAATACTGTGCAGGCTGCTGCATGTGGCTTTTTATGTAGGTGCTGGGGATCCAGACTCATTTTCTCATGTTGTAGTGCTCATGCCGGAGATCTGGAAGGTTACTTCTCTGTTTCAGTTTGCAAGAAAATCTACTTGCAGAGCTGGGTGTGTTGGTGTGGAGGAAGGAAGATAGGAGTTCAAGGCCATCCTCAGCTACATAGTAAGTTTGAGGCCAGTGTGGGCTACAAAAGACTCCATCTTGATCACTCTGTACCCCAACAATTAAAAAACAAAACCTACATGCTCACAATGGTTCATAGATTGTAAGTTGTTTAATCTTCACAACAAATCTTTGAGGTAATGGCGATGATTATCACTCATTTTGTCGAAGTGGAAACCAGGGCACAGTGAGGCTAAGTAACACAGCTTTCCAATAGGATTAGAATGAAAACTGTGGTGATTTGAAAGAAAATGGCCCCCAAAGGGAGTGGCACTACTAGGAGGTGTGGCCTTGTTGGAGTAGGTGTGGCCTTGTTGGGGGAAGTGTGTCACTGTGGAGGCTTTGAGGTCTCCTTTGCTCAAGCTTCACTCAGTGTGACACTCAGACCCTTCCTATTGCCTGTGTATCAACCCATAGCAGCCCCTTCACCTGAACACATCTGCCAGTATACCACCATGCTCCCCACCATGATGATAATGGACTAAACCTCTGAAACTCTAAGCTGCCACCTCTATAAGAGTTGCCATATTCATGGTGTCTCTTCACAGTCATAGAAACCCTAAGACAGAAACTCAGGCTGTCTGGCTTGGACATTCATTGACTTAAGCTGAACTCATTCATTTGCCAAATCTTTTGACTCACCTTGCATACAACCTATTAGATGAATAATCAGTTCCATCTCGAAAATGTCCAGCCCTACTGACTGTCATAGTAATTCCATGCAGGTCCCTGTGCTACTGAGTCCTGCCTCCCCAGCTCTCTGGGGCTTTCTTCCCACGAGAGCCAGGCCTCAGCTTTATCGTAATTCTTTTCCAGGCTGCCTTCCTTCCTGGACACTCCCCCATCTGAATTATATTCCACTCTTGTTATTCTCTCATCATATTAGTCTTTTCCCCAGTTTAATTTTATAACTGAAAATGCTGCATTTGTGTATCTTTTTAAGTAGCATCATGTAGGCAGAGATCTTGATCCTTTCCTCCTGTCTGTCTGGCACTGGGCACAGAGCTGTGTACACAGCAGAAACTCCATAACACTGGGGGATAGACTGATGGACCAGTGAATAATAAGCAAGAAATGACTGTAGCTTTTACAGTAGATGTTAAGTGAAGTTTTATCTCTTTAGGATGAGCTACTACTAATTCGTACATGAGTTGTATGAACTAGTGAGCATTACACAATCCATGCTTTTGAAAAGTAAAATTTATCCCATCATTTCAATGAAAGACACTGGTAAGTGTGCCCTGCCTCTCTAAGAAACTCCACCCTGACTTTCACACCTGCTCAGCATATCAGACCAACGATGGGAATTGACTCCAGCAGGGCAAATTGGTCTCCCGGTTCAGAATTTAGAATCAGGAAATAGACAAGCAAACACAGGTCTGCAAGGTATCCTCATTCATCCGTTCTTCAAGTATTTTTGAGCATCCATCATGAAGTAAGCACCGCAGACATCATGACTGGCATCTCTCCTGCAAGGCGTTTTATGGTTCTGGAGAGAATCCAGGAAGTAAAGCTGCTAATGCAATGCAGCCCTTGAAGTGCTGGGACGGGGAGCACACGGATGCACAGGGTCTCTATGCAAAGAGGGAGGGCAGAGAAGGCTGTGCAGGAGAGGGGACATCACAAGACTCGGGGGCTGGGGGGAGCTTAATAGATCCAGAAGGGGGTAGAGATGAGGCAGAGGGAAGTCTGTGGAGAATAGAAAACGTAAGCAGTCTACCCAGTCTGGATACCAGAGGCGAGAGATGATCCTAGAAGGAGAGAGGTCCCCATCATGAAGTCTTTGTCAGCCTGACCCAAGTTTGAAATTTCTCCTAAAGACTGTGAGGGCTCTTGGCAAGGTTTTTTAGCCAAAGATTGATTGATATATTCCTGTGGGTGCTCTAGAAAGATCCTTATGGTCTTGGTGAAGAAAGATGTGTCAATGAAGGATGGTTGTAGAAGTCTGGACCAGAAATGATAATGACAGGGATAAGGTGGTGGCAGTGGAAGGCATGACAGATGACAGAAAGCACTTTTAGGACAGAGAGGGGGAAGAAGAGGTGCTAAGGATGATGCCAGGCTTGAGGCTTAGAGCCTCAAGAAAGAGAAAAGGGACTCATAGGATAGGAACACACAAGGGAATTCAAGGAAGAGGCTGGGTGGGAGCTGTGAACGCAAGCAGTGTTTACATAGAATTAATTCAAGCCTTTGGGGTACACAGTTCCCAGTGAGGAAGAGGAGCCTACAAAAGAATTGGATGTTACACTAAACTTAATAGAAGAGAAAGTAGGAAGTACGCTTGAACGGATTGGCACAGGAGATCACTTCCTAAATATGACACCAACAGCACAGACACTGAGCACAACAATTAATAAATGGGACCTCTTGAAACTGAGAAGCTTTTGTAGGGTAAAAGACATGATCAATAAGACAAAAAGACAGCCTACAGAATGGGACCTTTACCAACCCCACATCTGACAGAGGACTGATCTCAAAAGTATATAAAGAACTCAAGAAACTAGACATCAAAATACTGAACAATCCAATTAAAAAATGGGCTAAAGAGCTACACAGAGAATTCTTAAAAGAAGAATCACAAATGGCTGAAAGACATTTAAAGACATGTTCAACATCCTTAATCATCAGAGAAATGCAAATCAAAACGACTCTGAGATACCACCTTATACCTGTCAGAATGGCTATGATCAAAAACACTAAGGACAGTCAATGTTGGAGAGGATGCAGAGCAAAGGGAACACTCCTCCACTGTTGGTGGGAATGCAAACTTGTACAACCACTGTGGAACTCAGTATGGCAGTTTCTCAGAAAATTGGGAATCGATCTACCTCAAGACCCAGCCATATCACTCTTGGGCATATACCCAAAGAATGCTCAATCATACCACAAAGATCCATGCTCAACTGTGTTCACAGCAGCACTATTTGTAATAGCCAGAACCTGGAAACAACCTAGATGCCCGTCAACTGAAGAACGTATTAAGAAAATGTGGTACATATACACAATGGAGTACTACTCAGCAGAGAAAAACAATGACAGCATGAAATTTGCAGGCAAATGGATGGATCTAGAAAAAATCATCCTGAGTGAGGTAACCCAAACCCAGAAGGACAAACATGGTATGTACTCACTCATAAGTGGATTCTAGATATAAAGCAAAGAATAATCAGACTGCAACCCACAGAACCAGGGGGACTATATAGCAGGGGGGACCCTAGGATGACTGTGGCTTATAATAAGTTTTGGTTTTACT
This sequence comes from Peromyscus leucopus, assembly GCF_004664715.2. Lineage (NCBI taxonomy): Eukaryota > Metazoa > Chordata > Mammalia > Rodentia > Cricetidae > Peromyscus > Peromyscus leucopus. The sequence continues at coordinate 55,286,616 of NC_051072.1, read as the reverse complement.
TAGTCACTGGGTAAGCCTCAATGAAACATTTCACAATTAGGATAAGAATTTATACTGTATCGAGCTGATAATAGAAAAATAAATAAATTAATTTATAAAAAAAAAAAAGAATTGGATGGGAAGTGTCTAGAATGCATTTGGAAACTCAAGAATGAGTGATGTCATGGAAGCCAATGAGTGGGACCTTTTTGGGAAGGTTCCGAAGAATGTCAGCAGTCTAACCAAAAGACCCAAGCAAGGACAACTTCCGAGTAATTAGTTGCCGGTGGAGACTTGATAGGGAAGTAGTACTAACCATTTCTAACCATCTCACCACAGCGTGCTTGTTTCCGGAGTGCTAAGGCGCTTGGCCTGGCGCGTCACAGCAGATTCCTGAGGAATGGCTTCACCAGGGCGTTCTGAGTTTGGGTTTCAGATGTTGTTATAGGGCAGTCTGTAAAGTGCACTTGAATGTCAGAGTTGAAAATGTGGAAAAACAAAAGTAGACATAAGGAAAATTTATTTTTAAAAAGTGTCTTTTCAACTTGAAGGAGACAACTAGCAACCCACTAACTTAGCATTTTGTGTGCGTTTATGACCTGTCAAGAAGTGCCAGGAAGTGAGTGGTGAGCAAGGAGAAAACGATGCGGCCTGTTTGTCATCTCTCAGAGTGTCCAACTGCTGAAGGCCACTCTGCAATCAAAATAGAATTTTCCTTCATCGGTAGCCATATGTCGGGAAGAGGAAGCAGGCCACACCATGTTCATTAAGCAACTACGCATGGGAGCCAGTGTGTAATCACTTTTGTTTTTTCCATTTTGTCTTCAACAGTTTGAGTGTTCCTAAGAAGCCCTGTGGAACTGGATCTGGTATTTCAATCAGAATTTTAGTGTATTTTTCAATACTGGTCGCACCTCTGCCCCTCCTCCCTTCTCCGTAACGGCCTCTCCTGAGCCTGATTTCTGCTCCTCCATCTGAGTGTTTAGTCAATTTAATATACACGGCGGACATATTCTGGAAAAAGCGCGAGGCTCCTCAACAGAGGTATTTCCAAAATTAGGTGTTGTTTAAAAGCTAAGGCAGACCATCCATCCGTCAGAACACCCAGGCAGGCACCAGAATGGTCCACATGCTAACTAGGGCTGTTCTAAGGGCTCCGACTCTCAGCCTCTCGAGCATCGTGAACTCTCCTCAAGATGATGTGTGGCATCCCCCTGATGCCTAAGGTCCTGGAGAAAAAAAAAAAAAAAAAAAAACCCTGAGCAGTGTTTACCAAAATGCTTTCAATTTAAAACTTTTTGTTGAATGGTTAATAAAATGGAAAAAAAAACCACAAAAAACAAAAAAACCCACGCACAATGAAGGCGATTGTGGTCACAGCCAGCTACATATTCTCGGGTCCAGGACAGAAGGGCCAGACTTACAGTGTGAACCTCCTCACTGGATTCATACAAGGGGTTCAGAGGCAGGTGAGGGAGGCCATAAATTCCAGGCCACAAACACAAGGTTTAAGAATCTCTTCATTTTCCTATAACAACTTAATTTCTACTGCCAAGCTCTTATTTCTTCTTGCCAGCAGAAGAAACACAGAAAATGAAAAATGCTTCACCTCAGTGTCCCTGGGCTCCAATAGGTTGCTGATGCCAGCGCCCAGCCATGGCCTCCACAGGAAGCCCACCTGGTCCTGGCTCCTCTGCCCACTCCATTTATCTCTGTGGCAGCCTCCTGGCCTGCCCCCTCTCCCCGCACCCCCCCCCCCCCGCCCAGCCACCCCCAAGTCAGTCTGCCAAGCACCCTGGTGTATTGTGTGCTGAAATCTCTCTCCTTGGAAGCAGGGCTGGCTCTGGGCTCCTAGAACCCCCAAATCCATCTCCCTGTCACCTCTCCCCTTACCTCCTGCCAGACAAACAGGATCTCTCTGGAGTTTGGGAAATTGCTTCTTTGGACACTTAGAAATAATCAAAGAAGCCTCTTCTTAGAACTTACGCTTTTGCTCCCAAAGGTGGGAGGGAAGTTTTAGCTTTGTGTCTTGTCTACACGGTTCCTGAGAAGACAACAACCAGCCAACTACAATTTGTTTGATATAGAGGAGGGATGAAGGAAAGAAAAAACAGTGAGCAGTAAGATGGATAAGATGGCAAAGGATATGTTTTGGGGCCATCAGAACACATGTCCACCCCATTCTTCCCCAGCTTTCCCCAGTGCCTGTAAGGAAATACCACTCTCTCCATCCACATTTCCTGATTTCTGTGAGCCCAGGAGTCCATGGGTTCCCTGGCAGATATGGATACCAGATTACAGGGGAAAGGCTGAAACCCTTAGCTGAGAAAGAGGCCCTTGGCACACTGATCCCCCACAGCACCAAGAGTCAGGTGCTGAGTACAGTGAACCTCTGAGCAAAAAGTTCTGTTGTCACTCTCCAGAGTCTGTCTGCTGGTGGGGGAGACCAGACCAACAATGTACATCCTGGAGATGGAGAGACCTGGGAGACTGGACCCACAGTGTATCTCTTCGAGATGGAGAGACCTGGGAGACTGGACCCACAGTGTACCTCTCAGGGATAGAGAGATCTTGGAGACAGGACCAAAAATGTACCTCTTGGAGATAGAGAGATCTGGGAAACTAGACCAACAATGTACCTATCAGAGATGGAGAGATCTGGGAGACTGGACCAATGGTGTACCTCCAGGGATGGAGAGATCTGGGAGACAGGACCAATGGTGTACCTCCCAGAGGTGGAGAGATCTGGGAAACAGAAGCAATGGTGTACTCAGGGATGGAGAGATCTCCATCTTCTCAACCCACCTCTACCACACAGTAAAATGGAACAGAAGAGCAGGGCACAGAAGGTAGAATCCTCGCTGTCCTTACCCCTCTAAAGAGAGAGATCAGCATTAGTGGGACATTGATGACCACGGAGAAGCATCTGCAAAAGGCAGAAGGGGTGACCTAAGGTCTACCAAAAGTCACAGATGGTGTATCGTCACACTGAAGCTTTGGCTGGCCTTTGAAAACCAGGGACTACGTTGCATGGCTGCCCAAGGACAGCAAAGAGAAACAAGAGATATATAGGCAGTAGCCTGTGCCTGTTGCAATTCCTTGCCTCCTGCTAGGATGTCCACAGGGACATGAAAGAAGGTCTGCTGTCATACAGGAAGGAGATGGACTGGGCAAGGGGACTATTGTTTTAGCAGAATTAATGACAAGCTATTGAAGAACAGTAGGCAGAAGGAGCCAGGCAGTCAGGAATTCCTGTCTCCACATCCCATCACTGCAGCACATAGAGACATATCATATTTTAGTCCATACGCCATATTGGAATAAGGGGAGTCTTGGGTCCAGGTGGACCTGGGTTTAAACTCTAGCTCTGTTATTTTTTAGCTGTTCATGGAAGTTCATGGAAGTCCCCTTCTTTCATCTCTAAATGAGTGTAGTAGTTTTTGAAAGTATTGAGTGTACCTCCTTCCATATAAGCACCCATCAAAGGAGAGTCTTTTCTTGCTGTTGTGATTATAATCATCTGATTTCTCCAGGGAGACTCCAGCGCAGGCATCTGGACTTAGGAGACTGTCTGGGTTCTTGCTTCTAAGAGCCTTCACTACAGCAGATGAGAAGAGAGAGTATAATCAAATGGGTGACTTCTTGGACAAGTGGTCACTCTGTTTACTCATCAAATGCATACACTCGGGGTCACCATGATGTCCCCGGGCATACTGAAACACTAGAACTGAGTCTGCAGAAGTGATGGCATTTGCTGAACTTGAGCTGTGAACAGCTGCTCTGGGCTAGAAATAACTTTTCAAATGATGAGTTTCTCTGCCAAGGCAGAGGCACAGCTCTCAGTGGGCTTGGAACCGCAGGACCATCTAATAGAGAGGTCTCCTTTCACGGTGACACCCTACAGTCTTTTACCTGCCAAACAGGGAGATGGCCAATTTTTAGAACGGACTCTTTAGATTTTTTTCTGGGACAAAGACTCAAGGAAAAGTTCAAGGCAAAGAGAAGCTTCAGTAATTTATTAAGGTGAGACAGGTCCAGCAAATCAAAACCCCAGTGGGAACTGTAAACTCTGGAACTTTCAAACCCTGGCTCCTGCCTCCCCTGCTGCCTGCCGTCCAGAGTATTTGTGGATGTAATAGCCAAATCTGTGTCCCCAGCACCCAGGCCAAGTAAGGGAAGCAATGCTCTTTGGTGGAAAGTCATAAAAATAAAGACATCCTAGGAAAGCGGTTGGGCTGTTCTTGGTGATTTTTGACCAGAAAAAAGAGCTATGGAAAGATTCTGTCACCATGTATGACTTGCAAACCATAAATGAATAAATAAATAAGAACCATAACTCGTAGAATGGAAGATGCTAACAGGAATAGCACCTGGCCTGACCCATGCTTTAAGGCTTCCAGGTAACACAGGGCAGATTCTGGACTGAAACACAGGGCAGATTCTGGACTGAAACGCAGGCCTCAGTGACCTGATGGAATCTTTCCATTATCTGGGCAGCTGGCCCAAAGAGGCAGGAGCATACACTTTCAGAAAGGGCTCTAAGCCCCTTAAGGAAATGGTACCCATGAAACACTCATGTTTTTTACTTGGAGGGTAGCAATGAGAATAATAATGCACATTGTCTCTAAAGGGACAGGGAAGCCAAAAGGAATACATTTTGCCTCTCATTTCTGATTGGATGATTCTCTAAAATTCATGTCCATTTATTTGTTCGGATACTCCCTTATACTTTGGACAGAAGCAATGGTGTGATGGTTAGATGCCACATTGAGAGTATGGCATTTAACATGTGACTTTGCCTAAAGTACCCGACTGCCCCGATGGGGTTCCAGCAAGCCCACCATTTTAAACTGACTTTGTTTATGGAAAAGTGAATTCCAGGCTCTGTATCAGAAGGCAGCAACCTTCTCTTCAAGCTGTCAGGTTCCCTTGTAGTTGCCTGGAATCCAGGACCTTATGGCCAGGGGCATTAGCAGGAACTGTTCCTCAGATTCAGAGAACTTGCTGATGGGACATGAGGGAGCCTCTGGGAGCTAGGGTCCCTTTGTGTTCTAAGCAGTCCAGCCACTGGTTAGAAACAGAAAACCTCTGGAGACTGGGTGACTTGAACAACTGAAATTGACCGCATATAGTTCTGGAAGCTGTTGAAGATTGAAGTTTAGATCCAAGATCAGAACTGAGCCTGCTGATCCAAGCCTGTCTTTCTAAACCTTCTTGAGGCTGAGGCATAAGGACTGGCCTGTGCTCCAGAGAGTACTGAAGGCCAGCCTCATTAACTTAGTGAGGCTGTCTCAAATTAAACAGAGGGCTCAGCAGCCTGCCTAACATGTGTGAGGCCCCAGGTCAATTCTCAGTACTGGAAAAAAAAAAGCCACCTGCCTCCTGGTTTTATTGTCATCGTCTTATTATATCATCACATGAAAAAGCGAAGCGATCTCTTAGGGGTTCCTTTTACAAGGCACTAATCTCATGCCTAAGAACTCTCTGGCCCATGGCCCTGTTGTCTTTGACATGCTTAGAACTGGATTGCCCCCCCTGAGGTCCATGGGGGAAGAGAGGGAAGGAGAAGCGAGGGGAAAGGAGGGGACTGAGGGGAGGGAAGAGAGGAGAGGAGAGAAAAACTTGGGAAGGGTGAGGAGTTGGAACCTTTAAAAAGTGAAGCCTGCCGGGTGGTGGTGGCGCACACCTTTAATCCCAGCACTAGGGAGGCAGAGCCAGGCGGATCTCTGTAAGTTCGAGGCCAGCCTGGGCTACCAAGTGAGTTCCAGGAAAGGCGCAAAGCTACACAGAGAAACCCTGTCTCGAAAAACCAAAAAAAAAAAAAAAAAATAAAAAATAAAATAAAAAAAAGGGAAGCCTAAGGAAAGGAGGTCAGGTCATGAGGGGTGTGTGGTGGTTGAATGTGAAATGTCCTCTGTAGGATCACGGACTCTTGGTCCCCGGCGGTGGCACTGTGTGGGGAGGTTGCGGAACCTTTAAGGGGTGGAGTTTGCTGGAGGAAGTACATCATTGTGCTGGAATTTGAGCGTCTATAACCCCTCTCTGCTTCCAGTTCACTCTCTGTGCTTTGTGTTTATGGTTACAGCTCTAATTGCTCAGTTTCCTGCACTGGCAACCCCCCCCACCTCCCACCCCCCCCCAAACACTCCCACCCCACCCCCACCCCCACCCCATTCCCCCGCACCAGCCGCCAATATGGATTCCTGCTCTGGAACCGTAAAGTCAAATGAACTCTCATTGTACAAGTTGCCTGTTGGGACACAAAGTTCCTCAAGCCCACAGATCACGAGGGAAACCAAGCATGTTAGTCACACGCCGGGGAGGAGGGGAGGAGGAAATAACTATTTTCCACCTAGAAGGCCGGGAGTGGATATTAATGACCTGGGGACCTGTGCGATCTGTGGAGCCAGACCTCAACCAAGTCTCCCAGGATGTCTATCCCAGACTCTCCCTCCCCAGACCTTTATCTCTCGCTCTCAGTTAATACTCCCTCAGGGGAGATGTCACATGTATTTTATAGCCTGCTGACCTCTACGCAGTCTCAGTCAGAGAGACATTTAGCCATGGAACCCATCTTCATGGTCACGTGTACTTTGCAAAGGAGTTTCTATGTCGGCATGCCTTAAGCTTTATTGTGCACCTGGAATTGGAAAGATTGTTGCCTGGAAATCTGGAATGGGAATGAATGAGGGTTGCCCGGAAACTTTTTCCCAAATTGTGCCATGTTTAAATATGCTGGCAATAAAATGCCTGGCATCAGACTCTCGAGAAGTTTGATCCAGTCTGACTAAGTTTGAGTTTTTATTCTCATCTCCTCACAGACTGTTTTCCTGCTTGCCGGGACACCTACGGGGAACACCCCTCCCCTGCTGGGGTCTTGGTCATGCTTCCTACATGTTGCAGAAGTAACTGTTACAGGGTGTGTCTTTGAAGTGGCTTTTCTTGTTTTTTTTTTTTTTGTTACTGAGTTGCTCTTGGTGATGATTCTAATAAATAGTGCGTGTTTCCTAATACTCATATTGGGAAATTCGCATAGGAATTCATTTGAGGAAATTTCCTAATATATTCAAAAGCAACTACTATAGGGTGTGCCTTTGGATGGGATATAGAGACCTTTCCCTCCTCCCTCTGGTTGTGGGGTGACAGGCGCCCTTTCCGTCATCCTGTTATGATGCCCTGCTCCTGCACAGGCCTCAAACTAATTGGGCCCTCTTACGTCTCCAAAACTGCCAAAACAACCCTTTTCTCTTTATATCCTGATTATTTAATGTGTTTTTTGACAGTAGCAGGAAGCTAACCAACACATCTCCTAATCCTTCACCTCCTGATCCCACCGCAATGAGGAAGGGTAGGATTTTAACCCTTGCTTTTGGTAGAGACATGGACAGTACCTAAGGCTAGTCTTTATCATTGGTGCATAGAGCACACGGCTCACTGTCTTGTGAACTAAATGTCTCAAAGGGGGACTAATCAGGATTGGTAACTTTTTCTAAATACCTAAGAAAGAAATCCTAGGCAAGCCAAGGTTGCTGCTTATAAGGTTTGTTAATTAGGCCAAACTCAAATTTATTACATTTCCTATTGGACGTGTCAGTGAGGTGTGTGTGGTGTGAGGCAAAAGGCTGACTAGAAAAATCAAAACTAGCATGAAGTGTATAGGGATATTAACCTACCAATATGATCTTCAAAATAATGCTTACCAGTTTGCATTAAAAATATAATTTTCAGCCGGGCGGTGGTGGCGCACGCCTTTAATCCCAGCACTTAGGAGGCAGAGGCAGGCGGATTCCTGTGAGTTCGAGGCCAGCCTGGGCTACCAAGTGAGCTCCAGGAAAGGCGCAAAGTTACGCAGAGAAACCCTGTCTGGAAAAAACATATATATATATATATATATATATATATATATATATATATATATATATAATTTTCTCTTTTGAGATAGGATCTCATGTAGCCCAGGCTGGCCCCTTGCCTTCCTTCTCAGTGCTGGAGCGCCAGCATGCACCATCATATCGGGATCATAAAAATGAAAAAAAAAAATTAAATTTAAATGCAGAAGACTTTGAGACAGATTTGGAAAGTCCTTGTTGGACACTCTTATTTATGTTATTCTGTTCTTGGATGTCCAAACGCATACACTGTTGGTTGGTATCCCTTCTGTGTTCCAGAGCCTGCAAACTGCTTCCTGCCTGTCTTCCCTCAGAATTCCCACTTAGATGCCCGCATCACCACCTGCCTGGGCCGTGGGTGTCAGACTTCCCTTTAAGGGCACAGGATGCTTCCTTCAATGTCTACGGCGAAGTCTAATGCATAGATAAAAGCAAACTGCTTTAGTCAGAGCAGAGGTGGGAGCCAGGTCCCTGCTGGTTCCTCCACTTCCACCATCATTAATTTATCAGTTAATTAATTAATTCATTCGTTCATTAATTCAATAAATATGAATTGAAATTTGTCAGCCCCAAATCTATCAACAGTGTAATCTCCAGGTTGGGTTGCCTGGCTCAAATCACATGTCTTTGTAATCTGCGTCCACCATGATAATAGAATTAAATTTCTGAAATTCTAGGTCTCATCTGACCACTCAGTGGTGGCCTGGCTTATCTTCTCACTGACATTCCATCTTCCATGCCCTTCAAAGCTTTTCCAGACAGCATTTCCCATTTTCCCTCTTGATGCTACAAGCTGAGTAACAGAGAGACATTCCCCAACACACCTTGGACATTCCTGTCCTCTGACTGTGCCATTATCTGCCTACAGCACACAGTTCCCTTCTCTCCACTGTGCTCTTTTAAGTATTTTTGTGTAAATGTTACCTCTTCTGCTAATCCTCCTCTGACTACCACAACCTTCCTCCCCCAAACTGTATGACCTGTGGTCTGTCTACCCAGCCATTGTTACTCAGAGTCAGATTATGTTACCTGATCTTATCATCTCTAGTATCTAATGCCATCAATATAGCACTGATTAGTCTATGGTTTGAATATGAAATGTTCCAGGCTCATGCTCTGGGAATTCAGTTGTAGCTGGTGGGTTCCCAGGAAGTGACTAGATCATGAGATCTCAACTGATCAATGGATTCATTCCTTGGTAGATTCACAATATGATGTGTTGTTGTAGGAAGCGAGTCCCAGGGCATACCTTAGAAAGACAGCTCTTGCCGGGTGGTGGTGGCGGTGGCGGCGGCGGCGGCGGCGGCGGCGGCGGCGGCGGCGGCGGCGCACGCCTTTAATCCCAGCACTCGGGAGGCAGAGGCAGGTGGATCTCTGTGAGTTCGAGGCCAGCCTGGGCTACCAAGTGAGCTCCAGGAAAGGCGCAAAGCTACACAGAGAAATTCTGTCTTGGAAAAAACCAAAAAAAGAAAGAAAGAAAGAAAGACAGCTCTTGCTCTGTCCCCTACCCCGTGCGTCTCGTCCACTTCCAAGTGAGCAGCTTGGTCCTGCCATCTGCTCTGACTGTGAGGTCCAGGCTCTCCTCAGGTCGAGCGCCAGTCATGGACTGAAATTTCTGAAAAGCTCAACCAGAATGTTTCCTCCTTCTGACTGTTTATTTCAAGTACGTTTCACGATGACAAAAAGGTTTATTAGCACAATCAGGAATATCAAACTGGTGGTATTCACTTGTTTGTTTATTTGTTTGTTTATAGTTTTGATACAGAGCTTAAAACTCATGGTGATCTTTCTGCCTCAGCCTCCTGAGTACTGGGATTATAGGCATGTGTCTATATTACTTCAGCAGGCCAATTCCATTTGATGGTTATTAGTTATCTTACATGCCGTTTTGAGAAAGATACCATCTTATCTACATTCGGTGCCTTATTGACTAGTGATATCTGCCGTAGACCAGGGTTTGGGGCGTGGAGACATGCTTGCTATGTTTCTTTATGGCAGTAAATGCATACTATTTGAATGAATGTATTTCTTTAAAATGAATGAATGGGTATATTGCTTTAAAATGATGAAATTAGGCTTTTAGTAGTTAAGATCAGCCTTACACTGAGTTTAGCAAACTTTTGCTGGACATACCACTTTAAATGTGCCTGATCTTGTCTTGATTTTTCCTAGGTGATATGGGTATTTCATTTGGGGACCAAACTGCTGTTGCAATATACGTGGGCATGCCTTTTAGGTTGGAAAGTGACTGACTATGCAGCATCACTCTGAATAAAGTGTTCCACATGAGGAATTTCTGTGATGGTTCCTGAGTAGGTCTGAGAACTGAAGGAGAAAGAGATAACTAGGCCGTGTCTTGATCCTGTGATGTCCACCATTTCTTACTGATGAAAGGGGTCCAGACGGAGGCTGAAGGACTTATTTTCATGAGGACTTGGTAAGGCATGGAGCCCAAGCAGCATAACTCCAGTACAGATGGCAAAATATGACGAAGAATCAGGGACCAGGCTAAGTGCTGCTCAGTCCTGGGCAGTGTAGCTGGACGTGTACACGTATGTATTTCCCTCACAGTCAGCCTGGGGCCACGAATGCTCAGCGGCCCTGGCAGATTGTGGATTACTATGTACCCCTAAAAAGTAGACCAGTGCTGGGTCTGGGTCCCCCTAGCACAGGATCCAGGGCTTTGGGCAGATATAGAAGTCATACCTGTAACAGAACAGGACTTGTTTGGGAGCATTAGTGAGTGGCCTGTGGGCAATGCTGGTGCCCCTCATGGGACACTCATTTAGAGCAAGTCAGGGGTGGAGAGGAGTGTGTCTTAGTACCGGCACACGGGCACCCTTTGCATCTGGGTTCTGATGAGATCCCAGACACAACTTGGATCTTCGGAGCTGTAGGGAAAACAGATTCTGAGGAAGACAGACAATTGTTGAGAAATAACTGCCAGAGTGACATCCTCTTCTCCTGTTGTCTATTTCAGAAAATTTGACTGGTGTCTTTTTTGTTGTTGTTTTGTTTTTTTTGGTTTTTTGAGACAGGGTTTCTCTGTGTAGCTTTGTGCCTTTCCTGGATCACGCTCTGTAGACCAGGCTGGCCTGGAACTCACAGAGATCCGCCTGGCTCTGCCTCCAAGTGCTGCGATCAAAGGCGTGCGCCACCACCGCCCGGCATGACTGGTGTCTTATCAGGCATGTGGTCTAGATGGGACATTTTGACCAGGGTAGCTATTTAAGGAAGCAGCTTTGAGAACACGGAGCATTGAGGTCCCAGGCTGGTTCCAAGTCTCCCTGGGCCCTCTGACTGACGGGGTCCGGGCAATTTATTTCTTGTTAGGTTTGTGGTAAGGGGCAGGGTGAGGAAGAGAAAGTGACCCCACCGTGGTGATTTATGGACTGAAATATGGTTTGGAGTTCCTTGAGGGAAGGAAGATCACCAATTCAAACCTTCTGTGTGTAAGTCAGACACAGCAGGTGCCATCTGCTGTCACCTGGCCATTTGCAATATTGAAGGTGTCAAATCATCCCGGAGAGTTTAGAGCAGGACTAACCTGGTCTTAGCTGGAGAGACTGGCCCCTCATCTAAACCCCCTCCCGCTGCTGGGGTCCTTCCCGGCGCTAAAAGATCAGAACCTTCCAAGCTGCCAAATAACAGTGCACAGGCTTCCTCCATCGGCTCATCACAGGCAGAACTGCAGCTCCCAGGGTCTTCAATCCAGACCACGAACCACCTGTCAGAGCTTCTTTCCAGGCTGCAGGTTTACCCGGGGAAGATGGAGTGTTTTTGCAAAATTCCACAGCTGTTAGTCTCCCGGCTGGCCACACCCCAGGGCAGTGGGCTGTTTCTCTAATGATAAAACTCTGCCGGGCCAGACTCCTTTAGGACGTGTGATGTCAGCAGTGTTCCGAGGCAACCTTACAGCTGACTGAGAAGAAAGCCTTCTGGAAATCTCTGTGGGTCGGCTGTTAGCCCACTGCCTGTTTCTCGTTTCACAAAGGACCTACCCTCCGAGAAGGATGATCTGCGAATGTTCTCTGCGCCTTCATTATCAATGGCTTGCTTCTTCCACCTGCTCAACACTGACAGATGCCTTTCCCACCTGAAACATGCATCTGAGGGTCCTGGGATTTCTCAGTGCGAATAAGAACCCACAGGAATGCCCTGCCCATTCCAGCTGAGCAGAACCTACCTCAGGATGCTCTGGTCACCGACTTAGTTTGCATGGCTGCCTCCTGCCCGCCTAGACGCAGCTGAAGGAGTTAGTGTCTCAGAAGGTTGAACTGTTGTGTATTAATCGGCCATTAAGACACTACCTCTGGATATTACTTGTTCAGATCTTGCCTTTTTTTTTTTTTTTCCCTATTAGCTTGTGGATGACTTTGAACTCCTGACCTCCTCCATTTCTGCATCCACTGGGATTACAGGTGTATATTGCTGTGCTCCATTTACGTGGTGCAGACGATGGAACCCAGGGCTTTGTGCATGTTAAGCAGCCACTCTACTACCTGACGCCCAACCCCCAACTTCCTATTTTCATAAATAACGTTTCCCTGGAGCATGTCCACTGGCCTGTGCGTTATCTGTGGCTGCTTTCTCTGCTCATAGGCAGGGGCAGGTGTTCTGCTAGAGGCTACACTATTTACACTGACACCTGAAAAAAAGTGTCATATCCTTGTCTGAATGGTTTGACTCCTTCTAGAAATACACGATGCATAAACATGAGCACACATAAACTATTCCACATGCCTGTTAGATTGCCATAGAGCAGAACACTTGAGAGACTCACAAGGGACTAGGTATGTATAAGCATGCTCACAGCAGTGTCTGTCACATTTCCAAAACTTCAGTTTCTCACTAGGAAAAAGGACAACTTTTCTGCATATGCTGGGATACTTCTTATGGGACTCCAAATAGTTCGAAACCTCTAAAACATGAAGTTGAGGGGGACATGCAAGCTGCAGGATGATATAAACACTATCCACATGCTATTTATGTAAATTTGAAAATGGGAAAATTCTCCACTCTGTTGAAAATTTACGAGTGTCTACAAGCTAGACAGTACTACAGAGGCCGGGCTGGGTGTGAGGAACCAGCGAGAAGGAGCAGCATGGCTTTATTTCTAACAGACCTGGAAGTAGACAGGCGTTTTCCCCTAGGACTCTTGTTTCAGGCCACGGGCATAAAAATCTGTATCTCAACGATTTTCTCAGGGCAGAGAGAACCAAGGCAGCACATTCCTCATCTACTGCCTTTTATGCTATTCCAGGCTGGGAGCCAATGAACTGCCGTGAAGAAGTGTTTTTGCTACCATGCACTCCTAACTGCCTGTATTTATTTGCAGTTCTAACTGCCTGTATTTATTTGTTTGCTGAAGCATCAACCTCTTCAAGCTGTCGGCTCAGTTACCTGGCCCTGCATAGGACAAATGCAGGTAGAATGCATAAGCACTAAACCTACTACTTCTGGGAAGAAACCAAGGAAAGTGATCCAGAAGGCGTTCTACTGGGCGGTAACTACCTGTATTTCATTGTGTTAAAGCACAGGACACAAGTGTGACAAAATGCTGTGCTGTGATCAAGCTGACAGTATGTGAGTCCACAGGCCAGAAGAAAGGTGTGGAGCAGAAGATAATCAGTTTCTGGCCAGAAAGCAAGAAAAGCTGAATATGATGGTGTGTGCCTGCTAATCCCAACATCAGGAGGGAGAGGCAGGAGGATTGTAAGTTTGTGGTGGGTTTTCGACCAGCTTGGACTGCATAATGCTACCCTGTCTCAAAACACAAAATGTGTGTGGGGTGATGGAGAGCAGGGTGGGATTCAATCTAGGTTCATTTATCTATTGTTCTACCCCAACTCATATTTAATAGGCACTATGGGTGCTGTATAGAAAGACAGACACCCAGGAAGGCTGCAGAAGCAAGTTTGATGTCTCATGTACCCGGTCAGCTTCAGGGATGCAGTTGGCAGGAATCAGCTGGAGACCACCCAGTCTTCCCTCTAATTTCAGTTGTGAGGTCTTAGTCATTTTATCTTGCTATAACACAATGCTTGAGGCTGGGTAATGTGTAAAGAATGGAAGTTATCTAGCTCACAGTCTGGAGGCAGAGCATGCATGACAGAAAGAGCTCACGTCATAACAAAACCACTCCCTGACGGACTGTCACTCTATATAAAATAATATAGTGATAAAAGTAGACCCCTCAGGTTCCAATCACTCTCCAGCACCTAAAGAGGTTAATCTACGCCATTACAGTTACTTACTGTATGGGGTCGAGTTTCCAGCACAGGGCCTTTGGGGAACAAATTCAGATTACAGCGTCAGAATCCCCAACCTTCCCTCAATTCTGAGACTGTCTACTCGATGGCCCTATAATGGATATTATCACCCTTTATATTGACCCAAGTCAGTTCTTGCTGCTTATCATCAAAGCGTCTTGGAAAGGATTTATCTGCGTTCACTCCGTTACTCCATGAGAAAAACTGAAGCCCAGAGGGCGTCGGCATAGTTTTTGTGAGCGTATTTAATCAGCGGTCTTGGAGAGAGATGGCGCTAAGGTGAAGGGGTCTGCACTGCCTGCTCCCACTCTTACTTCGTTCCTGCTGCAGCTCACGGTGGAACTGGCCTGGTTTGGTCCGCAGGAAATGGCAGCGCGTGGACTGAAGCTTCCTCGAAGCCAAACCCGGTGGGTAAAAAGTAGTTTCCCAAAGAAAATCACAGTCCCGCGCTTCCAAAACACAAAACGGGCTCTGATTGGCTAAAAGTACCTTCCAGTTGAGGATTCACAGAGCTCTGAGGTTCTTTTATCTCCAGCATGCAGTGGCGCATGGGTGGGGCTGGGGGCGGGAGAGGAACCCGGGAAAGGTGAGCTGTAGACTCCTCCGTCGTCATTCTTACCCACGTGGCAGAGAGGTGGTGAGCAGCAGCCAGTAGAGAGGTGGCAGGGCCTGGGGAAGGAATTGAGGATTCTGGGGGACTCTCCCTTGCCCTCCAGAGGGAACTTTCTTTAACCAAAGACTGCAGCGGCCTCACAGGGGCCGTTGTGACTGCCTCCTGGGACCAAGGGAGATTTCAAACTATTTTAGCAGAATCTACACATCTGACAAGCCTAGACCAGGTTTGGTGAGGGAACAAAGGCAGGGAGGCTGTATTTTCACACGACCCTGGAGGAGTGTTCTCCCAGAAAGTGCTTGAAATCCTGAAAGAAGGAAAAAAGAAAGCACCGAAGGCGAATTGAAGCCTGTGACACACAGACCATTGGCAGCTGAGCTCCTTCAAGGACAAGCATGGAATCAGAAATTATCCACGGGGAAGGAGAGAGTGTGGTGGGTTCCGAAGGGACTTCTGGCTCAGAACTGAGATGCAGATGCTGCTGCTGTGCACATCTGGGGACCTGAAGAAGGTCATTTGAATCAGCACATGTCACTTGATTTAGGGCCACAAATCCAAGGTCAGGAGGCAGAGCAGCATCTTAACCCGAGTCCCACACAAGGCTATAAACAATCCTAAGCTCCTGATGCCTCAGGAAAAACTCCAGCAAAAGTAGAGACTGGGAAATATGGACAAGGGCCTAAGGACCCACTCTTGACGGCTTTGTTTACTAGCAGGGGCCGAGGCAAAGCTTCTGTGTGGGGGGCGTGATTAACATGTCAAAATCGCTCCATGTGGAGAGTCTCTTCATTAGCGAAGGGGCAGAACATCTCTCTACTCAGTCCATAATCCTTCGGCTATGTTTGCCGAGTGCGTGTTCTGACTTGATCAACAGGCTGGACGCGTTGACTCAACAGCTAAGGACAGCCTTTAGCCAGCCACACTGCAATCAGTAAGGATGAGCAGAGAGGCTCGAACAGGAGGGGTTGGAAACTCGGTCCAGAAGGAAGAAATGGAAGTTAGCTGGAAGACTGGGTTAATACTGTGTGTGGCGAACACACTCTGGAACACATCAGAGAACACCGTGGCTGGCCGAGAGCAAGAATGCCACTTTGTTAAAGGTACCCCACAGTCACTTGATCAAGTCTGTTGATGTGAAAGCACTCTGGGAACTGGCAGGCTCACGACAAGCTGTTTCCTCCCCTTACCCCTGGCATTAGTGTTACGGGGTGCCCCAAGAAACTCTGTTCTTTTTTGATGTTTTATTTTTGTGAGGAAGAACCTCACTATGTAGTTCTGGCTGGCTTGGAACTTACAATGTTGAACGGGCTGGCCCAAACTTACAGCAATCCTCCTGCCTCTGCTTCCTGGGTGAGAGTTAGGCATACGCCACTGGCATTTATAATTTATTTTTTATTCCATCTGAATTAGTGTAAGGTCTGTTATTATCTCTCTGGGTTACTTACTTGTAAGTTTCTCAAGGCAAAGCTTGGTGTCTCGTCCTTATTGGCCACCCTAGAAATGGGCACACTATTCTCCATACCGTGGGACCTGAGATATTATGAAGTATGTTACATAAGACAGAAAACAGCTTGGGTGTGGGGTTATGTGCAAAAGGCACAGTGTCCACCAGCGCTGACCTAGAACCCAGGAAAGCCAGGATGTGAACTCTAGCCAATTCTTGACCCCCAACACGTGACTCTGCTTGATGACACTCACAGGGGCCCTTGACCACACAGAGATTCCTTTGTCCTTCCAAGGAGAAAACAAGGCCTCTGCCCTAAATATAGGCCATCCAAGCGGTTCCAGGGCCTGGCCCAATTCTGAACCAGCAATTGTCCATCCTCCCTCCTCAGCCTCTGTAGTTTATCTCTTGTTGACAAGTGTCTGGCTAAAAAGGGTGCAGGAGTTATCAGTGGGAAGGAGGAAAGGAAAAGCTTCCCCACGCAGGCATTTCCAGCTCTGTTCTCCTCATTCCATTGGCCAAGCACCTTAGGATGACTTTGAGAAGGGTCTTGTGTGAGTAATCTGTTCTTATTCAAGATGGATGTGGCATGCTATGCCCAGGGACAGTGTTCCACAATACCCAGATAGCTGCCTGACAACTTCACTCTCAAAGAGACGGTCTTTTCTATCGCCGTGACTCCAGACTAAAAGATACACCAATACCTGTTCCCTATGAATGTGGACTTCTTCAGAAAGTCTTTGGAGATATAACCAAGCTCAGATGAATCTATACCACAGTCAAACTGTTCCTGTCTTGGTTTTGTTTCCTGCTGCTGTGATAAAATGGCCTGGCAAAAATCAACTTAAGGGAGAAGTATATTTGGCTAACAATTCCAGGCTATAGTCTGTCACTGCAGAGATGGGACTTGAAGCAGCCAGTCACATTATATCCACAGTTAAGAGCAGAGAACAGTCCTCTCCTAGCTTGGGCTTAGGTTCCGGTAACATGGCTAAACAAACCAAGAAGGTTTGTTTAGAAGGTCGGGATTGTCGGGAAATATCATAGGACCTGCTATGGTGACTCCCTCTGGAAAATGGTGAAGAAAATTGAAATCAGCCAGCAGGACAAGTACACTTGCTCCTTCTGTGGCACGACCCAGATGAAGAGACGCACCATTGGCATCTGGCACTGTGGTTCCTGCATGAACACAGCGGCTGGTGGGTCTGGACCTACAACACGACTTCTGCCGTCACAATGAAGTCTATCTAGACTGAAGGACCGGAAGACCATTAGAAGCGTGTGCTACTGTTTGAGTACTTGCCTAGCCTGCGATAAATGGGTTAATTTACAAAGAGAAAGAGAGGGTAAAGAGGAGAGGAGAGGGGAGGGGAGGGAAGGGGAGGGAAGGAGAGGGGAGGGGAGGGGAGGGGAGGGAAGGGGAGGAGAGGGGAGGAGAGAATAAATGCATGCATACTAGTGTTTAGCATCCCCTGCCCAGGGAATGGTGTCACCACAGAGGGTGAGTGTTCCCACTAATCAAGATAATCCCCCACAGACATGCCCACAGACCAAACTAATCTAGACACTCCCTCGTTGAGACTTGCTTCTCAGGCGATTCTGGGCTGTGTCGGGTTGACAATTCAACCATCACAGGCCGTATGTCCAGTGTGCATACCCTGATTTTCAAATGTGGAATTTGGACACATGATATCGGAAGCAGGGACTGGAGTTGCGTCGTCCAAGCCAAGGAACGCTAAGGATGTTTGACTCATCAGAAGCCAGAGCAGAGGAGGAAGGGCATTTCCTGGGGCTTCTGGAGAGAGGATGGCCTCTCCGGCATCCTGATTTCTGCATTCTAACTTTTAGAAACGTGAGAGAATAAATTTCTGCCATCGTGTGTGATATTTTAAGCAACTCTAGGAAACTAATAACTATTGAAAGCAGGCAAGGAGGAGTTGGGGAGGCGACTCTGTGGGTTCGCTGCGCAAACATGAAGAGCTGAGTTTGGATCCCCAGGATGGAGTGGGGCGGCATCCACATGTAGCCCCGGCACTGGCAAGGAGAGACGGGAAGATCCAGAACCTTTATGTCCAGCCATTCCAGCCAAAGGGTGACCTTCAAAGTCAGGCAGATACCCTGTTTCAGAAAATGATGAGGAAAAGACACCCCAACGTAAGCCCTGCCTCTATGTGTGCAAACATACACACACATACACACACACACACACACACACACACACACAAGTGTGCACGCACACACGCACACACTTTTAAAAAGAAAGTAGACAGAGGAAATGTTCGGGCTCCTTACTCTCCTTCCCTAGTATGTTTTATTCATAACAGCATCATTTTAAATGTTATGTCTGACTTGTTTAGTTTTAGTCTGCATCCTTCTGTAAAACTGAAGCTCTGTGGAGACTCTCATTCATACAAACCAGGGCTTGGAATGTGACAGACAGACACTGAACAAACACTGAGTGAGGGGACAGACGGGACATTTTCTCTCCTTTAGCGTGACTTGGGTAGGTGTGGGGGACATTAACATGCTCACTTGCTGACCGTCACCTTTCTCCCCCCCTGGTTTGATAACGACGAGGTGCCAGAAGGAAAGTGAGCAAATTCTCTGCTTCAGACTCTCCATCCCCATCAACAGAGCAGGCATTTCTCGTCTAGATCGTATGATTTTGGGGTCTGAATTTAGGATGGATTTGTGGTTATCTGAGAAAAAGGGATCCAATGGCGTGGGGACCTCCAGGCTAGCCATTCAAACTGCAATCGCTAAACATGTCTTGGTACTATTCTGAGCTCTTACATCTGAAGATAAAGGTGAAACCATTTTATTTTCAAAGTGAATTTATTGAGGCCTGGGCTTCTAACTGTTCAGCTGGACATCCTGTTCTGCCTCAGCCAGGTGAGGGGATGTGTTTATTTTTGCCTTTATCTCTGCGTGGTTTTCCCACCACCTCTCACTTTTCCAAGGGCACTGGGATGTCCCGAGGGAACGAAGAAAATGATTTGAGAAGGGAACACATGTGTGGTCTGACTTCGACGTTTTCCAGCAGCCGCTGCCTGACAGCATGTGTTCCTGGCAGCAGTGACGTTTGCAGAATGGCGTGCAAGGGAGTACTGAGCAGTGGTCAGGGAAGACAAGAGCCTGCGTACAGTGAAAAGGGAAGAGTGAGCAGAAAGGCCGTTCAAAGAGCGCCCCACTTCATAGGGACACCCCGCAGCTTAGGGTCAGTCTGTATTCCTGCTGTGTGGACGGCTGAACAGAAGCCACCCACGAGAGTGGTCCAGGTAGGGTGGGCCCCAGGGGCTGATGAAGAACACTTTCCCTGCTAGTGACTGTATTTCAACAATGTGCTATTCTGTTTTATTTTATCATAATTGTCACTCTACATTATTTGAAGCAAGCCCTTAAATCAGTGTGTCAAAGACCTAGAAGTAGTGATGGGTCCCCTGGACACCCTGCTTGATCTCACACTGCCCCACACCGACTCCTTAAGTGGTTTCACAGGATATAAATAAAAGGACTCACCACATGAACCTCTAAGTTAATAGCTTAGTGCTTGGCTGGTCACAGAAAAGCATCTTTTTTTTTCTCATATTTTCTTATTAATTTAGTGAAAATGATTCCATTTTTCTCAGTACTACAGAGAGGTGGATTCTAATGTCTTCTTGTCCACTTGACAGATAAGAAAATAAGCTTTGGAAGCTTTTGCTGGTATTAATATCCACAATGGATACTGCAGACCCAGAGCCCTCTGGAAATGACGGAGCCCACATCAACACCTTTCCCTGTCTTCTCCCTCCTGAGGCAGGAGGAAGCTCCTCCAAAATCAAGTCAATAGATTTCCTGTCCCAGGAAGTTGAATGTGGGATTAACCGGCATGCAGCTGTAGCTGTTAATATGTAGGTGCTGAAGGCAAGAGGCAGCCATCTCTCATCAGTAGCATGGGCCCAGGGCTAGAGACCGACCGGTTAGGCAGTCAGTTAAAGGGACAGAGAGACAGAAAGAAATCCCCACCACCACCCCGAACCACCTTTATACCCCGTTCGCTCTTGACAACTTTCATCCCTTTCTCAGCTGTGATCTCAGATTGGGGTACCACGAGACGACAACCACTTACTTTAATCTTGCTGGAGGTTGGTTGCACTTCGTGGAAATCAGCGTCCCAGAAAATGGCAGACCCCGAGATGAAGGTCAAACAGCCAATACCAGCCCTGCCCTGCCTCGGATCCCATCTATAGCAGCGCCATTCCCAAACGCTGTCACCAAGCCCCTGAGCTGACTGGGCTCCCACAAGGGTGGTAGTGATGGGGATGGGGAGGGGATGGAGAGAGCAGCCTGCTACAGTGATGCTGTAGCGGCAGGGACAGTGGGGGAGGGGGGGAGGGGCAGGTGTGCTGTTCAAATCCAGCTTCTCTGACTGTAAACACTTCACAGATGTGGGTGGAGCTGGGAAGGACACCTTCATTTCATGTAAACATCGCCACATCACCTCTCCTTAATCTAGGGCTCCTGGAGAGGTGTTTGTTGGTATTTACTAATAATTATCTACAACACATCCCTGGGAATGTCGCAGCAGGCAGCTTGCTGGGGAGGCGCAGGTGTAAAGTGGAAACCTGAAGGGAAGAAAGGGGGTGTAAGACTTGAGAGAATCACTCAAGGGAAACCAGAAAAGTACAGTAGTGGGCCACCGCTTTATGCACCAGGCCCACGAGTTACTGAGATCCTGCTCTGACCTCCTCTGGGCTCCCCAGACCTTGGGATATGGGTGCAAAGAATTCCGATGAGACACACAGAGCATAGCATATTGATGGAAGACGGAGTTCATTACAGAATAAATTGGGGCACACTCACGGAGTGACGGCGCGCAAGGGCTAAGGGAAAACACTCTCACAGGGTGACGGGGGGGGGGGGGGGGGCATCACACCCCCAGGGACAATGCAGCGGAAAATACTCTCACCAGGTAAGAGGGGACAATATCCAGAGAGACTGTTTTGCCAACCTGTACTTCTTAAAGTTTGGGGAAGCAGACTGTTTCTTCCCAAGTGATGTTCTCATGTCTCAGTGACTGAGAAGCCTTCCCCACCTCCAGCCCCAACCCCGTTCAGATTAACTCTAAAGGGGGACGGCCAAGGTCATGTTCTCGCTCTTTGCCACACCTCCTCCTGCTATGTAGCCATAAAGTTTCAGGCCCCTGGAGTCGGGCTTAGACAGGAATTAATGAATGACCTTCTGGGCAGTTCAAGATGTCTGTCTCCTCTCAGGGATTTACTATTTAATCTATGTCTCTGGGTGTTTCTCTGTGCACTGGAATGTGCATGCAGGGGTCTGTGGAGGTCAGAAGAGGGCGTCGGATGCCCCCGAGATGGGACAGTTGTGAGCTACCTGGTGCACTCTGTAAAAACAGCGAGTACCCTTAACCCCTGAGCCATCCGGTCTGAAAGTCTTAATTGGAAAATTCTAGAAACAAACACTTCTTAATTTTGAATGGTACACCTTCTGAGAAGTGTGATAGAATCTCTCTCATTATAGTATTACATTATTACAAGTGTTCTATTTTATCATTAATTATGTTTATCTCCTTTATGCTGAATTTATAGTTTTAACTTGACCATATGTATGTATAGGAGGAAAGAGTATAGTGCTATCCACGGCTTCAGGCACCCACTGGGGGTTTGGAATGCATCTCCTTGGATGAAAGGGACTACTGTCATCCTAATTCTATGCCCTCCTGTATATTCTGTCTTTTCTGGAATTCCTCTACCCAATCTCCATTTCTTCTTCTTCTTCTTCTTCTTCTTCTTCTTCTTCTTCTTCTTCTTCTTCTTCTTCTTCTTCTTCTTCTTCTTCGTCTTCGTCTTCTTCTTCTTCTTCTTCTTCTTCTTTCTTTTCTTTCTTTCTTTCTTTCTTTCTTTCTTTCTTTCTTTCTTTCTTTCTTTCTTTCTTTTGTTTGTTTTTTGAGACAGGGTTTTTCTGTGTAGTTTTGGTGCCTGTCCTGAATCTCAATCTGTAGACCAGGCTGGCCTCAAACTCAAAGAGATCCGCCTGGCTCTGCCTCCCAAGTGCTGGGATTAAAGGTGTAGCCACCGCCGCCCGGCCCCAATCCCTATTTCTAAACCAGGTAATATGGCTTGCTTTAGCTGATGAAGTATCCATCCCCAAAGGTGAGACAACCGTCAGACTGAAAGAGCGTGTATGACTTCCTTCTTGTCCTCTCGCTTTTCAGTGGTCAGGTTGAGAACAGCCCGGGCTAGCCCGCCACAGGAAGAAAGATAGACGAGACATCTAAACTGGGTCAACCCAGTTAAAGCCATTTGAGCAGGCGCAGCTGAGGCCAGAAGAGCTGCCCATCTTGAGCCCGGCCCAAATGACCTACAGACAGGCTTGACTCTGAGCAAAGTAAACGCCTATTGTTGTGTCTACTGAGGTTTCGTGGTTGCTTGTGATAGCAGCTATTACAGTGACAGCAGATGGCTGATTCATCTGATAAAGGATACATTTTTAAAAGCTGTTTTACGAGCATTTAGGTAGCCCTCTAAGGAAATCAGATATAAAAATAATATCTCTACAAACTTGGCCTCATCATCATTGCCCTGCCGATGCACTTGCAAAACAACTTGCCTAGCCCTGTGCAGTTAAAGCCCATCTACCTCCTTGGAGCCCATTCTTCTTTAAAGCTCTTTCTCAGGGAAGGCCAAGTGGCTAGTCACAACAAAGATCCCAGGCAGGCTGAGTGTGCATCTAGAGGCTTTGCCTGCTGGAGGGCTCCAGCCCACTGACAAGTGGAATTCTAAGTCAGAGGTTTTTCAGATCCAAATGAGCATGTTTTAAAAAAGGGAATCTGTATGTGTGAGACCTACGTAGGGCAGTAGGCTTTTAATCTTGCCAAGCGACAGGTTATCTACAAACCAATCTCCAGTTTTACCTTTATCCTCACAGGATGTGCCCCACAATGAAGTTTCATGAACTGTATCATTCTCACACAGTAATCCTGCACCATCATCCATAGACACCAAATGGAGCAACCGATGAATTGATCTATAAGAAACACTGTTCTTGTTCCCTCTTCACTGTGCATGTGGGACCTCCAGCGGGACTTTCCTTCCCTCTTTGCTAGCTGCATCTTCCTGCAGGATTAACATGGGACTGTCTATAATTGCAGGAGCTGCCAGAAGAGCCCATGTACAGTATGATTTCTAGCCTGTAGGAGGGCTGGTAACTCTGTGGCAGTGGGTGGGATAGGTTGTAGCTGAAGATTTCCTGGTCCTGCATGGCCCATGGTCAGGACAAATCTCTCTCACCTGCCAGTCCCACAGCTGCTCATACCCAAGTAAACACACAGAGGCTTATATTATTTACACACTGCATGGCCTAATGACTCAGGCTTCTTGCTAGCTAGATCTTACATCTTAAATTAACCCATTTCTATAAATCTATACCTTGCCACGCAGCTTGTGGCTTACCAGTATCTTTACATGTTGTTTCTCATGGCGGCGGCTGGCAGCGTCTCCTGACTCAGCCTTCCACTTCCCAGAATTCCCCTCTCTCTTTGTCCCACCTATACTTCCTGCCTGGCTACTGGCCAATCAGCACTTTATTTATTGACCAATCAGAGCAACAATAGGTAAAGGGAGATATGGAAGCTCCTCCCCCCAGGGATTTGAGCTGCACTGGTCCTAGGCGCTTGAAACCTCGGACAGCCCACATATTGATTTTTCTCCCCAGTCTACATCTGTCCATCTCCCCTTTCTTCCTGTTCTTTCTAGCACTTCCTGTTCTTGCTAGCACTTCCTGTTCTTGCAAGTGATTGGCAGAGCAGTGCCCCCACCAGGTATGTTTAAGAAATTAACGAACCCTGCACCATCCTGGTCCTCGCCTTTCACATTTGGATTTTAAAGCACCCAAACCCACGCAAAGGCAAGGCTAAGCCAAAAGTGCTTCTCCGAGCTGCAAAGCAGGCACCTTCTATCCGTCAGCTCTATGCTTCTGCTAAGTGTGTAGAGCTTTGCCATAATCCCCAGATGGTTACTGCACACGCAAAATAATTGAACCTCTGCAGGGATTAACTCAGCTCTAGTTCTGATTAGCAGAGGGCGGAGCAGGGCTGGAACAGCTCCTGGCTGAGATCTTGGGGACTGGATTAAGGGTCTCTCAAGCATTCGCAGGTGTTGAAACGTGAACAATCCAATCACTTAAATGTAAGGGAACTGCTAAATCCACCCCCCCCACACGCACACACACACACACACACACACACACACACACACACGCACACGCACGCGCACACACACACACACGCACACACACATGCACACTGCAGGAATGAAGCTGGAGAAGGCTCACAAGGAGGAGCCACAGGGGTCCTTGAGTCTGCTGGGTGTGTGGAAAGCCATGCTGGCTCTTGGGTCCCACGGCATAAAGTAGCTGGGGGCTGATGCCAATCAAAAAAAGGCCACCTCCCCATCCCAGCACTGCCGATGGCTGATTTAAGAACCACACTGAGGATTCAGTCATGAGGAACATCTATTTTCTTTCTTCCTTCCCTCGCCCCCATTTTCAGGTCAGAATTATCATCAGACATTTACTTTGTTTAAAAGTGGAAACAGTTTCTGGTTTTTCCTTTCTTCTAACAAGTAACCTGGAATTAAGCACTTGTGATTGGCAGTCTTCCCACCCCTACTCAGGCCCAGTTTGTCTTATTTTAAACCCCCACTTTGTTCCTCTGGAGGCCAGGAGGGATGAAACTCAGGTGACTTTTGGTGCATTGCTGAGGCAGGACACGTGTAAGTGCAGGCTTGGGCATGGAGGAGACAGAGGTCATGGGCTCAGGCTAGCACCAGTAGGACAGGGCTGTGTTGCCGGGCAAGGTCAGCAGGGGTCAGCAGAAGCAGGTGCTAAGCTGCCTGGGAGGAGATAGGGGTCGGGGGGCATGCCAGCCCTCTGTAAGTATGTGCAGACCTTCCTGGAAATGGAGCAGGCGGGCTTCCCAGAAACGTCTTCAGGAAGAGGCTGGGGTGGTCAGGTGATAAACTGTCTAAAGGTGAAAGGAAATATTGGGACTATCATGGGTCTTTTCAAGAAGTTGGGGGAGCGGTGTTCTTTGCCTGAGCAGAGGATGAAGAACCACGGGCACCATCAGAAGTTGAGGCTGAAGGCTGCTGCTGCAGCTGCTGCTGCTGCTCCTGCGAGGACTCACTCTTCTGCCCCCGGAGCTGCTCATCCACCATTGTTTTAGACATGTCTCTCCTTGAGCTGAAGGGATTCCAGTTGTCCAGGTCATGATCAGGCTTGAGGTGCCCTGGCCTGAAGTTACATGATGGTGGGTTGAGAGCAGAATTCACAGAATCCCTGGAACGGCTACAAATGCAGGGCTGGGATGCACTGGGTGGGGATTAAGTCTGTGCCACTTGAAAATACACTGTTGCAAGGGACAGACGAGCGAATTCAATTCATATACTAGAGGCCAGACTTCACGGACCTGGGGGCTTGTCTCCTTTCTGCAAAGGAAAAGCACCGGGGGGGGGGGCGTTACTTGGTGATTGTGGTATTGGAACTGTTGTGGGGTATTTGTGCACTGTGTGAAGATATATCGCTGTGATTGGTTTAATAAAAAAACTGAGTGGTCCATAGCCAGTCAAGAGGTACAGGTGGAGCTTCTGGGCAGGGAGAGAGGAAGTAGGAGATGAATCTCGGTGTGTGAGAGAGACACGGAAGGATTCGGACACACAAAATGGGATAGAGGTAAAAGACACACCATAGAACATAGGTTAATAAAATATGGGTTAATTTAAGTTATATGAGCTATTTAAAAACAAGCCTAAGCTAAAGGCCAAGCTTTCATAATTAATAAGAAGTGTCCATGTGGTTATTTGGGAGCTGGCTGTTGGGACAGAGAAAGACTTGTCACAGCACACATAGCTGATGTTCTCATGACCTCCAACTTTCCCACTCTCCAAGGGGCCCTCTGTGCCCTCAGGGCTGTCAGAAGGGGGATGGGAGGGTCCAGTGAGGAGGGAAGAAGGAAGGCTGAAGCGTGTACTCAGGAGATGACACCTAAGAAATTAAGGCTGCGATCCGGTCAGCCAGCTCGGTGTGTCTGACCTCAGCAGGTGTAGAGCGTACCAGGCTAGAAGGCAGGCTTGGCCCCTACCTGAAATCACACTTAGCAAAAGCGCAGACAACTGGAGGCAATGATAACACAGGACAGCAAACAGGGAAGTACTCTGCCAACCATGTTGGCAGTGCCTCCCTCTCCCTGTGTGAGCAATGGTGGGCAGGCTTTGAAAACTCTTCATCAACGTGATGTAAATAAATGATAGGAGGAATCACTGTCAACATGGAGGTGACTGTTACCCCATGTGGTAGAATATTATTTTAAGGCGTGTTATTTTTGTTTATGTTGCATTTGTTTAGCTCTGTGAAGCCGTGTTACTGTGCCTGTCTAAAACACCTGATGGTCTGATAAAGAGCTGAACGGCCAATAGCAAGGCAGGAGAAAGGATAGGCGGGGCTGGCAGGCAGTGAGAATGTATAGAGGGAGAAATGTGGGAGGAGAAAAGAAGAGATGGAGGAGTGAGGAGATGAAGCAGGAGCCAGAGAAGGGGAGGACGTTAGGGGCCACCCAGCCACACAACCAGCAAGGCATGGAGTAAGAGTAAGATTTACAGAAGTAAGAGAATGGGAAAAACCTAGGGGGAAAAATTAAGATAAGGAAAGCTGACTAGCAACTAAGCCAAGCTAAAGCTGGGCATTCGTAAGTAATAATAAGTTTCCATGTGTGCTTTATTTGGGAGCTGGGTGACAGCCCCCCCCAAAAGACTAAAACAACCCCACACCTGGGTCAGGAGCCGGATGACAGGTGCAGCATGGATCTGTACGGCAGAGCACATGGGAGGGCAGGAGCTGGAGTGTGTGAGGAAAGAGGCTGAAGGAATGTGTGCATGGTCTGCAACACTTGGGAAGAAAGCTGGTCCTCACGCTACACGTGAATCACTGTGGACCATTAGCCTCTGAGGGCAAAAGCGGTGCTTTCTGTCATCTCTCGGTACGTAGGGTAATGGGAGCACCCACATCCACAGTCTCTCGATATTTTAGTAAAAGGACCCAGTTTCGGCTGGGCACTGGTAGACACTGTGTCCCAACCTCCTTGGCAGCTGGGGGCAGCCATGTGGTTCAGCTCTGCCAGCCGTGGGAGAAAGTGATACGTACAATTTCTACCACATCCTGGCTGGGGCAGCTGCTCACCTTCACAAGTCCCCTTTCCTCCTTCCTGTGGTGGAGGACAGAGGAAACGCAGACCACAAATACAGTGAGGGTAAGCCAGCTCCCATCAGGAAAGCCAGGCCAAGAACAGAGCGATAGGGAAAAGGGAACCTGGGTCCCTACATGTCTCCGAAGAGCAGCGTCACCTTCCCCCCGGACAACTCTCCCTGCAGACACAATTGCCATGTTTGGACCAGTGTTTGGGGGTCTCTTTGTGATAGCTCCTTAACTTATACCCTCTTTTATACTAGTCCTCGATATAGTCACCCACTATTATTCCACAGAGGAAAGGTCCGTAAATGGCTTGGGAAACAAGTGAAGACTTCTCAAAGGAGAGAGGCGGAAGGCAGTGATTCAGCTCTATCTAGGGAACTGGTCGCTGTCAAACTCAATGGCAGGAAGAAAAGTGGGAAAGGGTGACTTCAGACCTGGTGGGAGCCTGCTGGGGTGGGGTGGCTATAGGTGATTAAATGGGGACCCCACGGGGCTGTCTATTAGTTCTTTGTTTTTTTTTTTTTTTTTTGTCAGTCCTAATTTGGACGCAGGAGAAAATTCAGCCAAGTTGCTGGTTATTAGTCAGCTGTTAGTCAGGTCTTGGCCATATGGGAGCGTTAATGTTGAGTCTCCTGGGTTGTCACCAAGGATAGCAATCTGGCTCCTTGCAAGGTTATCTCTACAGAGCCCACTACATTCCCAGATTCCTGTTGTAAGTAAGAGGGTGGTGTCCTGGGCAGGTCACTGCAGGCCATGGGTCAGAGGTCTTTTTAGGTGTGTGATTTTGCCCATTTGTGGAAGTCCATGGCTAATGAGGACAGCCCGATCCTGGGGGAACACAGCAGTGATGGGGGGGGGGGCGTGTCTGAAGGTAATCCCACCAGCACAGAGCGGTGGGAGAAAATGGGGTCCATGCGTCCTGATGGAGACAGAGAATGCACAATGGCAGAATAGAGGCCACCAGGGCCAAGGAGCAGGAGTGCTGTGACCCAGGCTGACTGGCGGCAGGACATTTAGTGACGCTCACTGCCAGAGACCAGGACTTGATCTCATCTTTGCCTGAAAGAAAGTGAAGAGTGGGCTCAGTACTCTCCACCCCACAGGGGTAACGAGGAGACAGTGTTCCCAGCCACCTTCCCAGAAGCCCAGCAAGCCACAAAGAACACCTTGTGTTTGGCAGGGCAGCAGTCAACAGAAAGGCTTGCTTTCTTAGTGTGAAGCCACTTGTGCGGAGTACCAAATGCAGAGGAGGCTGCTGATTGTCCACAGATGTCTGAGCAGTACCCAGCTGGCAGGCCTCAGCTCCCTTTTAAATCTGGTTTCCATTCCAGTGGCGTGTGGGATCAGGGACCCTTCATGAAATGGAGGGCGTGGAGCTGAGAGCTGGCGCTGGGCTGCCTTCCTGATTGGGTAACACCTCTCCTGGTTGTTAGTGGCAGACACTCCAGCTCCTGGGCCTTAGTTTCCAAGAACGTTGACTGTCCATCTCAGTTTGAGACAAGCTTTGTTCTCTTGGTACTTCCTCACCTCTAGCCCCGCAGGGCCTTCATTCCAAGGCTCTCTTCAGGCCCCAAGATGTAATGAGTCTTTCTCTGTCCCACCAGCTCCCAAATAATGACACAGAGACTCCTTCTTAATTATGAAAGCTTAGGCTTGTCTCAACTAGCTCTTATAACTAGATTAACCCATATTTTTTTTTTTTTTTTTGGTTTTTTCGAGACAGGGTTTCTCTGCATAGTTTTGCGCCTTTCCTGGAGTTCACTTGGTAGCCCAGGCTGGCCTCGAACTCACAGCGATCTGCCTGGCTCTGCCTCCCGAGTGCTGGGATTAAAGGCGTGCGCCACCACCGCCCGCCTAACCCATATTTTTAATGTATGTTCTGCCACATGGCGTTACCTCTCTTCCAACTTGCACCTCTTGTCTCCTCTCCATGTCTGGCTGGTGACTCCTCCTTTCCTCTTCCCAGAGTCCCCCCTGTCTCTACAAGTCCCGTCTACAGCTCCTTCCTAGCTACTGACCACTCAGCTTTTTATTAAAGTAATCACAGCAATACATCTTGACACAGTGTACAAATATCCCACAGCACCAAGAACGTCGGGCAATCTTAACAGAATCTGAGCTTTCCGTATCCAGGGCAGGCCCAGGAAAGGAGCTGACAGCAAGCTCTTGAATTTCCCAAATGTAACGCTACCAAAAGGGAACGCATGGTTCTTTCCCTGAATCCTGCCCTCTCCCCCTCGGCCGAGAGAGTTACTGGTTCCATCCGTACCATCACCATTTCTTGCAACAAGCTCTAGTTTACATCACCCACACATTCCCTCCTCTATGATGCCATTTTTCTCTGAGACAAGGTCTCACTATGTGGTCTTGGCTGGACTGGACCTCACAGCGTCCATCTGCCCCTGCCTTCTGAGTGCTAAGAGTAAAAGCTTGCATCACCACACATGCCCGAGAACGAGCTTCTTAGCTTTCTATTCAGCATGCAGTGTCAATGTCCCATCCCTCCATCACAGAGGCCATCTCCCTCTGCCCCAATCACTGCCCTGCCCTCTCCATCACAGAGGCCATCTCCCTCTGCCCCAATCACTGCCTCACCCCTCCATCACAGAGGCCATCTCCCTCTGCCCCAATCACTGCCTCACCCCTCCATCACAGAGGCCGTCTCCCTCTGCCCCAATCACTGCCGCCCCCTCCATCATAATGTCCATCTCCCTCTGCCCCATTCATGATGGTTTTCTCAAGTCATCCCCTTTCCCTCTCTCAGGGTCTTTCCTGGTCTGAAGTATTCCTACCTTTCCTGCAACTGGTTTTTAATCTTTTAATGTTTCATCTTAAATATTCTTTCCTCAGAAATGTCCCTGATGCCTGTATTCACAGGTCACCCCCTTGTCTCTTCCTCTTCGGAGTGTTCCTTCCACCCATTACAGGCTTCATAGTTGTTTAATTATTTTGATTATTATTCATAAGCAACTGTAAGAACTTATTCAATGTTATATTTTTAGTGCTTGGCACAGAGTAAATTCTAGAAATAGTTATTAAGTTGATAACTATGTGGATGGATGGCACTTGGGGAATGTCATCATTGGACCAGACCAAATGCTTCAAAGGTTACTTAGGTCAGTTGAGCTAGACCTTAGTCCACAAACTCAGAAAAATGTCAGTTCATTGGGTCAATTTGATATTCATGAAATGCCCACAACATGGCCATACATCTGTGAGACAGACGTGGAGCCTGCAGAAAAGATTGGTGGTAGGAAGTGAATTACGCAAACTCAGTTGAGGACAGGGTAATCTTGAGACAGGAGAGGTGGCAGGACTGTTGGGCACATCAAAGGAACAGCAGGATGTAGTCGGGGCATTTGGGAGCAGGCTGCCCACCTGAGCATAGTGGGGTGCCATTTCTCCCCTCTTCTGGGTTCGAGACTAGAGAGTAGGTACGAGCTCTTCAGTGCCTGCTGTTAACCTGACATCATTCCAGGCTTTGCATAGGAAGCACCTGCCGGGTGGGCATCATTATCACCTCAGGGCAAATGGGCAAACCGTCCAGGTAAGTGCTATACCACTAAACCAGTGTTGGAGGACCGACTCCCTGGGATGGCCTGGGAGGGAGAATTAAGCGTGTGAGTGCTATTGCCTACGCCTGGGAGAAAGGACAGCAGCAGCCGCTGACCTGACAGGGGAGTGAAGAAGGGGAACACTGAGACAGTGGCTTCAGCTGGTACCCCAGGAGCTGGGAGCCGGCATCAGAGCTGTTCTAAATCGAGGTAGACTTTGCAGGGTAAGGTGCGGCCCACCATAGCAAGGCCACTGTGTTGGTGGGATCTTGAGGCAGCTGATCACATTGCATCCACAGTCAGGAGGCAGAGAGAGATGAACGCTAATGCCTCGCTTGCTTTCTCTTTTTTATTTGGTCTGGCAGTTAAAGTCAGTCTTCCCACCTCAATTAACCTAGTCTAGAAAATCCATCACAGACAGGCTCGGAGATATGTCTCCAAGGTGACTTGAGATCCTGTCATGTGGCCCATCAATATAAACCACCATAATGATGTCCTTAGTCTAGGCCTCTCTTGTGTTCTTCAGAATCATAGTTGTGTTTAGCCTCTTCACTTAATAGTTCCTCAGACAGACTCCCAGTTCCGTCCCTCCTTCAACCAGTTCCCGGGACAGCCTTAACTGGTACCCTCCTCTCAGTTACTCAAGCCAACCTCCTTGGAGTCATTCTTCGTTACTCATTTTCTCTGATCTCTGTTTACTCCATGAGGATATTCCTCAAGGTCTCATAGCAGTCACCATGTCACTGAAGCCACGGCAGTTGGCTGATTACCCTTCAGGGCCGCCATCAACTACTTCCACCACTGTTTGGTCACTGTTCCCTCCAAAGGTGGCCTCCTGGTCCTGACTGCTCCACCTATCTATCCTCCGCCCTTGGAGTCTTGCACGGAGTCCTTCTGCATATCTGTACATTTCACGGCTTCACCTCCTTCTGGTCTTTGCTCACCGAGGCATCCCTGAACATACCAATCATTCTATCCCTAATGCCCACCACCTACAAATATACTGTATTCAAATAACTTTTCATTTATGACTGAGCTCCTCCCCAGACCCAAATGAAAGGCATAAACTTCACAAAAGCAAAGGTTTTTTGTTTTTTGTTTTCCCAATATGTTCACTACTGTTCCTCAGGTTCTAGAACTGTGCCTGGCATACTGCGGCACCTGGAAATACTTGCTAATTGTATTAGCAAGGTATTCAAAAGAATGTTCAGAAGTAGCCTCTGACTTATGCCCAAACTGGGTCCTTTTCACAACCCTGCAGTCCTCCTTTCTTGTGGAATCAACCCCTCAAGGTAGATGTAAAGGCAGTGAGGGGTCACAGGCAAATGCCGTCTCTGCACGAGGTCTCATGACATGGCTGGCTGGGTCTGTTAGACAGGCCTCTGACTAGGCTCTGCTGCTGGGCCAAGACCGTTTCACAGGTGCAGGTCGGCTGGCCTCCAGCCACACAGTGACTGGAAAGTAACAGTGTCAGGGCTGCTGAGTCAGGTGTGACTTCCTGTGATTGTGAGACTTCTTGCAGTTGTTAGATTCATTGCTGAGGCAGAGAACCCTGAGCCCCACACTTACATAACAGCCATCCTTCCAACAAACAGGGCCTGCTTCTCTGCCTCGGCTACTCAGTTTGAAGGGATTTTGGGATGAAAGAGCTTGACCACATTTAATTGAATGAGAATAAAATATATGTGGACCTCTATTATTTTTAAGGTGCTTTTTGTCGCTGGGTTTTGTTGCTGTTGTTATTGTTGTTGTTTTAACCCAGAGCCAGAGCCATGCAGAGCAAAAGAAAGGACTCTGGTCTTGGAATTACAAACCCCAAACCATGACCTTGACCTCTCACTAGGTAGTATTACAGCTTTGAGGTAGTCATTCATTCTGTCTACATTTCATTTCCAGCTACACAGTGAGGGATGATAGGACCAGCTACCATGGTGAGCTGGTGGGCTCCGGATTGAATTTCAGCCTCATACTGTTTGTTTGGACCTCCATGGACTTTGAAAATGGAATCCTAATAACTATAGATGGGACTTGAGGTCTCCATTTTTCTACAGTCTGTACCAGTCTCTGTTGTGTTCCGGCCAGACTCAGCCCTCTGTATCCATCCCCTGCCTGGTCTCTACAGCTGCCCGGTTTCCTTTCCAGGGGTAACAGCTGTGAATCTTCACTGTCAACCTGGCCGTTTAAAATCACCTAGGAGATGAGGTCAAGGGTCACCTGGTTTGGGGTTTGTGACGCCAACACTGGGGTCCCTGTCTTTTGCCCTTTGCTGCCTCTGGTCCAGATGAAAACAGCAGCCAACCCCGGGATTGAGTCTGAGGATTAACTAAGGGCAGGTCTGCCCTGAATGTGGATGGCTCCACCCCATGGACCGGGCCTCAGATGGGATAAAGGAGGAAAAAGTGAGGAGTTCCGCAGCCATGTCCCAACTGTTTTCTGACTGTACCTACAGCACAGCGAGCCACCTCACCATCCTGCTGCCGTGGCTCCCCCCATGATGGACTGCACCCCTTGAAACTGAGCCAAAATACATTCTAATCCTCTCTTACGTGTTCCTGTCAGCTGTTTGATCTCAGTGTGATGAGAAAAATGACTAACACCACAATCCAATGATTCTGAGAATGGAAGGCAGTTCTTCCAGTAATGGTGCCCAGTGGGTGACCACAGGGGAGATAAAGAAACTGCTTTCCAACCTAGAATGAAGGACCAGTAGCGATTATGTAACCATACGCGTCGAGTTAGTCCTGTGTTCAGTTCTATTAACTCTGATGCACTTTTTTTTTTTAAAGATTGAACTTTTCTGTAGCAAGGTCTCTGAATTGGGAAGACTCTCTTCCCACAAGGTAAAGAACTCGAGGCAACTTGGTGCAGGGAGGAGGGTCCCAGCCAATGCAAATATGCCCCTCCCCTACCACATGATACAATATAAATATCAAATTCTGAAAATGAGCGGTGTGGATGGGTATAATTCCCTCTTGGATGTCAGAAATAAAAACAATCTCCAGGTCTGGGGAGATAGCTCAGTGGCAGAGTCCTCACTGCACTGCGTGGGGACCTGAATGAATCCCAGCCCACCCACACAACAAGTTGGGTACACTGCGCATGTCTGCAGCCCCGCGACACTGTGGGGAGCAGAGGCAGAAGGATCGCTGGAGCTCGTCGGCCACGAGCCTAGCTCCATGTTCAGTGGGTGACCCTGTCTCCAAGGAACGAAGTAGAGATCGAAGAATGGGGGCACCTGGTCTCCTCTGGGCCCTGCTCACACAGAGACGTGTGCACCCACGCACACACACGTGCACAACACCACATACACAGATATCGTATGCACAGGTGTGCATACACAAAAATAAAAATTTAAAAATAGCGCCATTCATATGAACTGGTGTGTAATTAGCTCAAGGGGATTTTACAGGCGTGGACCCTGGGGGTGCCAGATGTGGCCTAAGGCCTTTTGCTGGCTGCTGGATTCTAGGTGAAGCCCTCTGAGAGAGGTTAAGAGCTCCTCAAAGAGGAACCCTCTGCTCAAAGGATTAAAGCAACACAAATTGAAATCTAAGCCATTAAATGAAACAAAAAAGAACAATGTAATAAAAAGACTGTATACTTAAACAAACAAACAACAAACAACTTTGCTTCATCCAAACATCTCCCTTGGATACAAACGTTCAAGCCCCTAAACATCTCTGAATGTGAAAGGATAAGCCTGCCTTTTCTGTTTTGTATGGAGGGTGTAGGACAGCGCTGAGTAGAGCGTGTGCCTGTCAAACAGATGCAGGGTTGGAGGTTTGACTCTGTGGAGATGCACTTTCCCATCTTGCAAGATGGTGGGCAGAAAAACACAAAAAACAAAAAACAAAAAAAAAACCCAAGAAGCCTGACACAAAAGGGAAGAAATCTGCAGCCGATAAGGCTGGTGGTGATGCCCCTGCCACTGGTGCAGCCAAAAAGCGGGACCCTAAGGTTAAAAAGCTCACGAAGGGGAAGCCCCATTGCAGCCGAAACCCTGTCCTGGTTAGCGGAATTGGCGGGTGCTCCCGATCTGCTATGTATTCCAGAAAGGCCTTGTACGAAAGAAAACACTCAGCTGCAAAAACCAAGGCTGAAAAGAAGAAGAAAAAGGAGAAGGTCCTTGCTACTGTCACAAAACCGGGCAGCGCTGACAAGAAGGGTGGTATGGGGTGGTTAAGCTTCGAAAAATGCCCAGGTATTATCCTACCGAAGATGTGCCTCAGAAGCTGCTGGGCAATGGCAAAAAGCCCTTCAGTCAACACGGGAGAAGGCTGCGGCAGTGTGTGCCAGCGTCCCTCCTGGGACCGTCCTGATCATCCTCACCGGGCGCCACAGGGGCAAGAGAATGGTTTTCCTGAAGCAGCTGGGCAGCGGCGGCTTGCTACTTGTGACTTGACCTCTTGCCCTCAGGGTTTGTCATGGCCACCTCTACAAAAGTTGAGATCAGCAAGGTTAAAATCCCCACACACCTGACTGACTGACGCTCACTTCAGGAAGAAGCAGCTCCACCAGCCGGGGCACCAGGAGGGGGAGATCTTCCACACAGAGAAGGAGAAATACAAGATTGCAGAGCAGCGCAAGGCTGGTCAGAAAACTGTGGACTCGCAGATCCAAAGATCAAAGCTGTTCCTCAGCTCCAGGTCTACCTGCGATCTCCGTTCTCTCTGACAAATGGGGTGTATCCTCACAAACTGGTTTTCTAAATTGCTAACGACCTAATTAAACAGCTTCATATGTTTAAAAAAATTTAAAAATTAAAAAAGAAATTGCATAGATCCCTGGTATATAATGTGATGTTCTGAACTATGCGGCCATTTTGGAATGCTGACTCAAACTAAAATACACGTCCCCTCCCATACTTATCATTGTAAGATGATACGCCAAGGAGGATGGTAGCAATGCTTAAAATCTACTCAGCAGTTTTCAAGTATATAATTTTAGTCACTGTGGTGTGCAAGAGGCCCTTGGACTTACCCCCCTCACCGAAATTTTGTGTTCTGTGAGCCTATTTTTATAGTCAATTAAGTAGCTATCGATGATATAGATCTCGAGATGGCAGATCCTAAGGTGTTTATCTCAAGCTTCACCATTATCCATTGCCTGTAACATGATTTGCTAAACAGTTTTATTATAAAAAAAAAAAAAAAAAAACAAACCCTGGAGCCAGATATTGGGGTGAAAACTGAGAGATGAGTAGAGTAGAACAAGCCAAGCCACAAGCTCCCACCTCTAGGAAATCCTCAGCCCAAGACAGTGAGTTCCTGTTTCCTCATGCCTTATATACCTTTTTCTGCCCTGCCGTCTTACTTCCTGGGGTTAAAGGCCTGTGTGCTTCCCAAGCAAAGGATTGAGATCTCAAGTGTTGGGATTAAAGGTGTGTGCCACCATGCCTGGCTCTGCTCCCAGTGTGGCCTTGAACTCACAGAGATTCAGAGGACCTCTGTCTCCCTAGTGATAGGATTAAGGGTGTGTGCCATCTCTGTCTGGTCTCTGTCTAGTGGCTGGCTCTGTCCTCTGATCCCCAAGTAAGTTTTATTGGAGTGCACAGTATATCACCACAACAGCCTGCCTTCCAGCAGTCTGGATGGTCCTTGCCCTTTCCATCTTAGGAACTCACCCTGTCAGTCCCATCTGTATATCTGTTGTCCTGTAGACCATCCTGATGACCAGGATAGGGCACAGGACTTGCCCTCTGTAGGAAACAACTGGTCACATGTTTCATCCTAGTGTGTTGTAGCTAAGTACTAATAGAAACATCTCCTTTGAAAAGATTACGTATTTATTATATATACATCAGATCTCATTATAGATGGTTGTGAGCCACCATGTGGGTGCTGGGAACTGAACTCAGGACCTCTGGAAGAGCAGCCAGTGCTCTTAAACTCTGAGCCATCTCTCCAGCCCATTATCATTTTTTAAATAAGGGAAGTATACTTAAAACATATTGTTTTTAAATTTTATTTTGTGTGAATGCATCTTTTGCCACAGGTATATCTGTGCACCACATGTATGCCTGGTGCCCAAGGAGGTCAGAAGAGGGCCATGGATCCTCTGGAACAGGAGTTACAGACAGTTACGGACCACGTGGGTGCTGGGAATCAAACCTGGACCCTCTGGAAGAGCAGCTGGTGTTCTTAAGCCCTGAGCCACCCCTCTAGCCACCTTTAAAAAACAAAACCAAACAAACAAACATTAAAACTCATAGCTTTTCTTTTAAATTAAAGATGGGCATGTGTAGCGATCAGGGAAGAACTTCCAGGGGTTGGTTCTCTTCTACCCTATCACTCAGATTGCCAGGCTTGGTGGCAGGCACCCTTGCCAGCTGAGCCATCTCTAGCCAAAAGAAAGCCATCTTACCCGTGAGAGAAGAAGGAGTGGGAGGAAGATGTTCTGAGGGTAGCCGCTCTCTGGTTGAACTAAATTATTAGTCAGTGCTGGTGCTGGCCTCTGTGCTGGGTAATACCAAGGCTTCTAACTCTTAGGGGTGAGAAGAGGTCGAGCAGGAACCTCTCTAATGCAAAAACCAGAACCTTTTCTTTCCACACACATTCTCTGCATCAGATGTCAGGACACATGCCCTTTACGGGTGTGGGGGATTGTGGGGGAAGGGGGGGAGTAGCCTCCTTGTTCTATTCCTAGCAGAATGCCAGCCCCATTGGAATCAATGCTGGCACTTCAGACCCAGATAAGAGTGCCACCTCTCACACAGGGTAGTGCATTCCGCAACACGGTGGCTGAAGTTCACCGCTCTCAGGGTTCAGCTTTGTTAATTCAGACACGGTGTTCCCAGCATCCCACACTTCTCTCCTGGCTCCCTGCTTTTTCTTGTAGGAGAGAGTACAGGAAAAGAGGTGGATCCTTCCAGTAGGGCAGTGTGGAGTTTCCTGGGAATGCAGTGCACAGGTGTTCAGGCATCTGGATGGGGGGAGGGGGGTTCTCTCATTTCTACTGCCTTCCAGTGAATGCCAACAGCCCCAGTCCGTAGCTGGGAGGGAAAGGTCAGAGAGTTGAAGCCCATCCCTTCCATCAATATTAGTTTTCTTTTGCAAGCAAGAGAAGAGCTATCTTATTTCCAAGAGCCCTTAAAGGCATGCTCGTATTTCTGTGAGCAAGTTACCCAGCCTTGTTTTGTTTCTGATATTATTTTTCTGACCCACTTAAGACAAACGGGCCTCACGCCGCTCCTTCTAGCCCCTAGCACATGGAAAACACATCATCATCATCATGCTACCCAGTGAGCGCTAAGCTGTGCCCCACTCCCACGCTACCCAGCTTTGTCCAGTCATGGTTTGAAAGGGATGATAACTCTTCACGAGGCATTCCTCTGTGACATCTGCTCCCTTCACCAGCTCACAAAGCATTAGCACAGAGGTTTCCTTTGCTCCTTGGGCCATTTTCAAAGGGTAAACTTTCTAAATAGTCCTGCAGAAATCACCAAAAAGAGAGAAAACAGGAAATTAAATGAAGTACTAGGAAAGTCTGCATATGAATCTAATTTTATTTTTCCTACTAACGAAGATAGCACACCCCGAATGCTGCACAACACTATAACAGAACAACACAGTAGCAGTTATAATTGATTTAGCATCAGAATTCGTATTGCAAATGTTCTCTTTTTCTCCTGGTGCTTCGTGGAAAAGGACATTTCTCTTAAAAAAAAAAAAAAAAAGGAACCAGGAATTTGCATGTGTTTTTGTAATCAGAGCAGGCTTTTGAAAAAGTTTCTTGTGTCCTTGATAAATAGATTATGTGCCTTTAATTTGTAGAATAAAATGTACAAAATACTGAGAACAAATGGAAATATACTTTGATTAAATCACATCGATCCAAACGCTGCTGCTGAGCCAAACACACTGTTGTTTTCCCGCCTCTGAAAGCTCCAAGCACAAAAACAAGCAACCAAACAAAACAGAACCCCAAGGCAGATCTCAGCTGGAGGAGCCTGGTGGTGACAGATGTCAGGCCCCTAAAGAGCAGGGAACACATAAAGCCGGCATCCTGGGGTAACTGGCAGGTCATCGATAATTCTGAGACCTCCTCCGGTGTCCAGGGCTGCTAAGGATAACCATCACACTGCCAATAAGATGACCAGCCATCCAGACCCTGAGTCTCTGGACCTGCCCCAAGGTGAGTCTTTTTTCTAACCACAGAATCCATAGCAGCCACTCCATGCTTTTAAAAAAATTAACTTTTAAATTTATTAGTTAATTTTGATTTGTGTGTGTGTGTATATATGCATGCGTGCGTGCGTGCGCGCAAATATACACACTGTGCCCAAGGAGGTTAGAAGAGGACATCAGTTGTAAGCCACTTGATGTGGGTGCTGGGAGCTGAACCCCAGTCCTCTGCAAGAACAGCAAGTGCTCTTAACTGCTGAGTCGTCTATCCAGGCCCATCACGATGCTTTTTAGGGCAAGCCTGCTGCCATAGGTAACGTAGTTAATGCTCCATCATCACCTGGACTGGAAACACTTCTAGATGTGTCTTGGAGGATGTTCTCAGGGAAGGCCAACTCTGAATGTGGGCAGCAGCATCCTACTAGCTGGGCTCACAGACTCAATGCAAAGGAGAATGGGAGCTGAGCACCAGCATGCTTCCCTCTCTGCTTCCTGGCTGTGGATGCAGCATAGCAATGTCAAGCTCCTCCTGCCTGTCTCCCCCCACCAAGATGAACGGGACTCAAAAGCTGGGAGCCAAGGCAAAGCCTTCCTTCCTTCCTTAAGTTGCTTTGTTGGGTATTAAGAAATACACCCACTAAGTTGTGTTCTAAGCGTGAGGAACCCAGCTCCAGCCGGCTTGAGCAGGTACGTCCCTCCTTTCAGTTCCAGGCTCCACGAACACAAAACCAGGTATGAGCAGACAGCCAGTTTGGGCTGTCACTTCAGATCTTCACTGGGGAGACCTCTCGGACAAGCGATCTCCCGTCCTGGAGCATTCCTGGCAAGAAGCTGAGTCAGTGTCACGTTGGTCAGCCAAGATGACAAGCCACCAGCCTCAGTCCCAGGCCACCTGGAAAAGATGTTAACTTGGTTTTGCCAACTCTGGTCACCAGATCTTTGACTGGAGTTTTTGTTTGAGATCGTCTCAGTCAAAGATTCTTTCCAACATGTAGGATTTTTTTTAAAAAAACTGAGGACATAATAATCACACTTATTCAGATGGATTGTGCCTTCCACTTGAAAAGAGAACTGTGCGGTTTTTCTAAATCATTAAGCTAGGTCTCAAGGTGTGCTATGAAGTAGCAATGAAAAACAAGATTGTAGAAGAATATTTGTTGACTTATGAAGATGTTCCTATGTGCCACCCAGTGGAACAAGCAACAATAAGTGTCGCATGTTTTACACATGAAAATTACTTAGGTTCAGTGGGTCAGTTCCTGTTTCAAGGCCCCATTCCTGTGTGTGGAATCTTCCCCAGAGCCATCTCATGGTTTCTTTCTCTGCCCTGTGATCTTGTTGAAGTGTCCAGGTGTGATCACATCGCTGTGAGGTCAGCCTGCAGACACCCAGTCTTACCTTTCCTCTCCACAGACAGTTGCTGGGTTCCCTTCATCCCAACTTTGTCTTGGATGCTAAATCCGCAGACACCGGCTTATTTATCCCACCCGCAGGCTGCTTTGGGTCTACTCTTTCTTCAGCCCTCCCACGCACAAGCACCCCGCCATGCAGAGCTGCACAAACATTCCGTGGATGGACACACTTCCTACGTGGTCCATGAAGACAACGCTCCTTTGTTTCCATGGCATTAGCCTTCTCTCTGCCAAGGGATTATGAGACGACAGCACCGAGTCCCCCTTTCTCCTAAGCCCACCTGCGGGCCACTCTCTAGAGACTGAGGACAGGAACAGGCCCCTTCTGAGAAACTGCTGTGTTTTGTTTTTTTTTCCCATTAACCTCCCTAGTCATGTGATTTCATTTTTTAAAAATATTAACACAGTCTTTTCACTGATTCTTTGGGAATTTCACATCATGCACCTCAATCCCACTCATTTCCCAGTCTGTCCATGTCTGCCCTCCACTCTTGTAGCCTTCCCTGCTAAAAGAAAATTTTAAAAAAAGGGAGAAAGAAAAACAAAACAAGGAACACTTGGCTCCTCCATCTTTCCCGCCTCTCCTTCACATATTCATTTGTCGCAGTGGCCTTGGGAGCTGTGGTGTGTCACCCAGTCTACCCTTTTGACCAAACAACTTTGCTTTCAAATGTTCATTGCAATGAGTTGTTGGTTTGGTTCGTGGCCTCCGGCCTCTGGCCCACCATCAATACTGAACGCTCACTGAAACTTCTCTAGGATATCTTGCTGTTGACCCGAGTCATGGAGATCCTGTGGCTACGATTCCACAGGACCTGTCCCTTCACACACTCTAATAGGTCATAGATGGGGTAGATGTTGGGATGGGCCAATCAAGGTCTGGATATGGGCCTAGGTGCTAACTGAGCCAGTCTGGGCCTCCACCAGGGCCACTCCCCTCAGGCGAGGGTCAGGGCCAGCACTCCCCCACCCATGCTGTTGGGGTCAGCTCTCCCACCTAGATGGTGAGGGGTGGGGTCAGCTCTTCCAATCCAGGGCCAGCTCTCCCACTGCAGGGTGAGTGAGGGGAGGGTCCCAGGGCCAGCTCTCCCACTGCATGGTGAGTGAGGGGAGGGTCCCAGGGCCAGCTCTCCCAGTCTGTGACACTGGGGTCAGTTCTCCTGAGGGGATCATCTCCCTGGTGCCCAGGTCATGTTTTGTTTTATATCTGAGTTTTATAGTTTTTCTATAACCGTATACACTTTCCACCCGAGTCTCTGTTTTAGGGCTTAGACTCTTCCCTGTCCATGAGTCCTGTTCTCACCTTTTCCTGCTGTGATCACCCGTCCTTTCTGACCAAGGGACAGAATTTCAAGATGAGAAGCAAACCAGCATCTCAGGAACAAGCAGAAGCTCTCATTCTGGAAGGATTGGTAAGCGCCAGCATGCCTGAAAACACAACAAAGTGGTTAGAGTTGTAAGTGCTGAATACTGACCCTCCCAGTCCATCTCTCTAAGCCAGAATCATGGAGCCCAGACCTTTACCCTCCGGGCAGAGTTAGGAAGAAAATGTTGGCTTGAAGGAAAATGTTGGCTTCTCCAGCTAATGGTCTGCCCTGTTCCCCCTAAGGTAAAACATAGACTTGTCAGGCCTCCGTAACCAGAGCTTCTAGAAAGCCCCTGTATC
Source organism: Peromyscus leucopus (assembly GCF_004664715.2). Classification (NCBI taxonomy): domain Eukaryota; kingdom Metazoa; phylum Chordata; class Mammalia; order Rodentia; family Cricetidae; genus Peromyscus; species Peromyscus leucopus. The sequence goes on along the minus strand of NC_051072.1, from coordinate 55,244,417 downwards.
TTCAATTTTTAATTACAAGCTGTTAATTAAAAGCACCAGGCATTTGAGGGAGCCTCTAAGTTGAAAGGTAGAGGCAGAATGCAGCCTGAAGGAAAACGGATTTTTTTTAAAGTGGAAAATATGAGTTATATGATGAGAGAGCTGAGAGAAGATGCTGAACAATGGTGTGTCTTTCCATGTGCCTCCCTCCTGAGGACAGTCAGGGGACGAAGAGCTCTGGGAAGCGGAAAAGCTGATGGCAAAGTGAAGGGGTGACGTCAGGGGGTAGAAGAGAAAGCCAGACTCTGGCCCCTCGGAAGGAAAGCATGTCACGCGCGCGTGCACACACACACACACACACACACACACACACCATACACACAAACACATCACACATACACACACACACACCATACACACACACACCATACACACACCATACACACACACACACACACCATACACACACACACACATCACACACACACACTATACACACACACATCACACACACACCATACACACAAACACATCACACACACACCATACACACAAACACATCACACACACACACACACTCACACACCCCATACACACAAACACATCACACACACAGAAAGAGAGACAGAGAGACAGAAACAGAGATTTCTTAAAAGATTAGTTTATATGGTTCACAGACTGCATGAATAAAGGAAGGAGGGGGGATGGAAGAGAGGGAGAAATTTGCCAGTGAAATAATTCGAGAAAATCCCCCACACTGAAGCACAAGGTTTCACAGGTTGGAAAGAAAACTCTGGAAGCCAGGCAATGGTAAGACCTTTAAAATTCAGAACCTTGGAGCTTTATAGATCCTTAGCACTACCCAGACGTGAGCACAGAATCCAAACATTTTAAAACTTGAAGTCTCAATGGATCCACCTTCTGTGTATCTTCCCCCTGTCTCTGCCCGAGAATCTACTAGAAAGTGGGCCTTACTCAAACCCAAGGAAAGACTTGGTATAAAGAGTGGAAATTCAACACTGAAGAGAAACAAGGGACTCCTAGGGTAGCAGAAAAGCAAGCGCCCACATCAAGTGCGTGGAGAGGCCACCAGCTCCAAACAGGGCAGTGTGAACGGACAGACCTGTCACTGGGCAGTCCTCAGTGCCGGTCCCACAGCACCTCCCAAGGGGTTAAGAAGGAAGACTTGGAATCCAGGAGGCAGGGAATACAGGCCTGAGTCTGGCAAAAGGATGCTGAGGCCTGTGGGATGGGAAGCTTCTGATGGCACTGGACAGCACCCTGGAGAGAAGCAGGTGATGTATAGTTAAAGCTCTCTGTACTTTGGTTCTCACAGGAAGAAGAGAAAACAAAACTTTGGAAGGATGTAAAGCAGAATGTCAACAATGCATATCTCTAAGTGGCAACGTAGTTGATCCCTGTGTGAAAAAGGACAATGTCAGGCATGATGGGTGTGCATCTGTGATGTTAGCTCCTGGGGATGTTAAGGAAGGAGTGATGTTGAGACCATTGAGCTACATAGCAGTGTGTGTGTGTGTGTGTGTGTGTGTGTGTGTGTGTGTGTGTGTGTTTGCATGTGTGGGGTATGTGTATGTGTGTGTGAAATCTTCTTTAAAATAGCCCAACACTATTTAAGCGTAAGATGTAGTAGGCCTTAAGATATTAATAAAGGCGTGCAAATGTCAATTCTGTGAATTACATGTGTGTCTCCTTAGCAAGAACCCCAAACCCCAGCCCAATCTTGTCCCCATCCCCAGTCCCCAGAAAGTATTAATCTACTTCTTGAAACTAAATTACCAAGTCTGAGTATTTCATAGCAATGAAATCATACGACACATGGTATTTGGGTTTTCAAGGTTCGGTCCACGATACAGCAAGGTTTGCTGTTGTAGACTATTTCCCAGGACTCTCATCCCGTCGTGAGGGTATGCAGTGTTTTATGTATCCACTCTTCAACTGACAGGTATACTCAACTCAGGGCACAGTGCTGTTATGGATTCATGTACCAGTGTTTCCTACGGACGTATATCTTCAGTTTCTCTTGGGTAAATAGCCAGCAGCAGAACGGAGCCTTATGGTATCTCTATATTTAACTTGTCAAGGACCCGCCAACCCTCTCTCCAAACAGCCACATGATTTTAGATTTGGACCAGCAATGTTGTGAGCGCTCCAGTTCTTCACACGCTTGCCAGCACTGGTGTCTTTATCATAGATGTCCCACTGAGCGAGAAGTAGCATCCCACTGGGTTTTCAGAGGATGTGCAAGTTTGCATGCGTGCGTGCGTGCGTGCGTGCGTGCGTGTGTGTGTGTGTGTGTGTGTGTGTGTGTGTGTAGGCCAGAGATTGACATCAGGTGTCTTCTTCAATTACTTCGACATGTTTTGTGAGATAGGTTATCTCACTGACCCTGGAGCTTGCAGATTCAGCAAACCCCAGGGGTCATCCTGTGCCTGCCTCTCCAGCTGTGGGGTTTCAGGTGTGTGCCACCACAGCTGGCATTAAAATAGGTGCTGAGGCTCTGAACTTGGGGTTTCATACTTGCACTGTAGACGCTTTATGGATGAAGCGTCTCTCAATGGGTTTGATTTGCATTTCTTGATAACTAGTAACAGTAAGTATTTGATGCTGAGTGACTGTCCATTAATACATATTCTTGGAGAAGTATCTACTTAAGCCCTCTACCTATTTTGAACTGGGGTGTTTCATCATGGAATACTTTGTTTATTCTGTATGAAAGTTCTTTGAAAACTCCCCCACTACACAGCTCTTAACTTTCTTGGTAATATTTCCAGGACAAAAGTATTTTAACGTGGAGGATGCTTTGGATGGCATGTGAAAGGGACCACTGCTTAACCAATATGTTGAGATTAATATTCACCAGGAGGCACTGGTTCAGCAGGGAGGAGCAGGCTGACAGTCCACCAGGCTGACAGTCGTCAGGGCCAGCCTCGCCAGGTCCTGTACGGGTGCCGCAGCTGCTGTGAGCTGCAATGGCTGGGGCATGCCCAGAAGATGGCATTCCACAGCTCTGCTCCATGTCCTCTCCTTCTTATCATTCTTCCGGCCTCCTCTTCCACTGTGCTCCCTGAACCTTGGGGGGCGGGGGGTGATAGTAGGGATGCCTTATTGAGGGCTGACTGTTCAGGGGTCACTTGTTCTCAATGCCTTGAGCAGTTTTGAGCCAATGCGTTCAGTTGCATAAAGTCTGGTGATGGGGCAGGGAGATCAGAGGAGCGAGGGATGAGAGGTATCACAATACATTATGTACGGGTATGAAATTGTCAGTGAACAAATTCACAATAAAAGCCCCCAAAAGATTTTTACTTCTGTTTCTATTAAGAATTTTAGTTTTAGCTTGTACATTGTAATCTTTGATTCATTATGAATTAGTTTGTGTATTTGACGCAAGAATTGTCCTAGTTAGCTCTGCTACTACAATGAACTGCCACAGGCTAGGTGAGCTGGTTAATTACAGATATTTATTTCTCATAGTTGTGGAGGCAGAAAATCCAAACCAAGGTATTGGCAGATTTATTTCTTAATGAAGTTCCTGTTGCTGGCTTACAAATGGCTGCCAGCTTGCTATGGACCTACACAAGTTCTTCTTTATACACAGGAAGAAAAGGAGAGAGACAGACAGAGAGAGACAGAGACAGACAGAGAGACACAGGGAGACAGAGACAGAGATAGACAAAGACACAGACACAGAGAACAGAGACAACAGAGACAAAGACAGAGAGACAGAGAGAGACAGAGGGGGAGAGAAAAGAGAGAGGAGAAGAGAGGAGAGGAGAGAGAAAGAGAGGGGAGGGAAGAAGAGGGGAGGGCGGAGGAGGGGAGAGGAGAAGGAGGGAGCTCTGGTCCCTATCCCTCATCTTATAAAGACACTAGTGTCATTAATGGGGTTCTGTCTCACAATCTCATCAAAGCACCTAATTATCTCTCAAAAGCTTCCCAATTCCACTGCATGTGTGTGTGTGGGGGGGGGTTAAACTCCAGCCCGCGAACGGTGACATGACCCAGTCTGCCACAGTGTGTCCCAGCTCACTCCTTGGCGCTGACCCAGCACCGCTTGTCGAGAACAGTTCTTTCCACCACCGAGTGGCTTTGATGGACGCCTCAGTCTGCTGTCACAAAACCTCCAGAACTGACACATTGAAGTTTATTGGAACAGAAATTATTTTTCCCTCGTAGTTCTGGAGGCTGGACAGCGCAAAACTGAGGTGTCATCAGGCTTGGTCTCTGGCTAGTGCCTGTCCTCTGCTTACAAGGTGGCCTCGTCTCCCTTCTCTGGAGGGGAGGAACAGGGTCTTCACACAGCAGAAGGGACAGGAAAGGCATAATGAGGTGAGTACTGTGCATTTCCATCAGAGCACTCCATTCCTGGTCACCTCCTAAAGGCTGTACCTCTTAACACAGTTGAGTTGGCTCTCAGGCTCCAACACATTAGTTTGGAAATTTCAAGAGAAACATTCGGAGCATAGCAATACCTTCATCAAAAACAAGCTGTCCATAAAAATGATGTTTTTTTTTTTCTGGGCTCCCAATTTTATTCCATTGTCTGTACACCTGCCCAAATGCATCTTCATTGTGTATGTGTCACGTGCTTTGGTCATTGTTGCTGTGTAGGAAGTTTCAGTGTCAGAAATTTACAATCTCTAATTTTGTTCTTTTTTTGAGAATATTTTGCTTATTCTGGGTCCCTTGAATTTCTATATGAATTTCAAAAATCAGCTTATCAACTTTTAGGGGAGAAAGACACTTGAGATTTTTATAGTAATTGTGGTGAATCTGTTGACCTTTTTTTTTTTTTTTCATTTAACACAATCAAGTCTTCCAATCCATGAGCATATGGTGTCTTCCACCTATTGGGGAATTCCTTATCTTCCTCCAATGCCAGACTCACACTCTTTTGTTACCTTCATTGCCAAGTGTTTTAATTATTTCTGATGTGGTTATAAAGGGATTGTTTTCTTAACTTTGGTTTCATAGTGTTCAATGCTAGTTCACAGACATACTATTCATTTTCATATACTGTTCTTTTTTATTTGTTTTTGTTTTTTGTATACTGTTCTTTTATCACTATTATTTCTACAAGTTTTTGTGTATATTCTTTGGGATTTTCTTTATAGAAATAAAAATCTTGTCATCTGGAAATTGGAACCTTGTTTTGTTTCTTAGCTCATAATAGGTACACACACACACACACACACACACACACACACACACACACACACACACACCTTGTCAGTTTTGTTCCTGTGAAGAACCATCCTAACAGACCAAATTCAGTGACTGCTCAAAACGGCCCGGTGTCTGCATAGAACCTGTGAGCACTCTTCTATACACTTTAAATCATCTCCTGACAGCTTCTGCCACCTAACACAGCACGAATGCTACAGGAACAGCTAGAATGGTAGACTATTTAGGGAATCGCAGCAAGAAATAAATGTCTGTACGTGCTCAGCGTGGACGAAGGTTGTTTTCTCCCCTGAATAGTTTTGATCTATGGTTGACTGAATGACAGATGAAGAGGCCACAGGCAAGGAAGGCCAACTGTACTTGTAACCTGCCATAAAAAGACACACTACAATTTTGAGGTTAACCTCAATTACCTCTTTTTATGAGGATGTGGTGAAGTTCTTGGGTGTGTGGTTGGGGCAGACCAGCTGTTCTAGGGCAGGCTTTCATGGTCTGTTGTCTCTCACTGAGCCCTTGCCTTGGGATTCTGAGTGCTAAGTTTCTGGGTTTTGGTTTGTTTATTTGTTTGTTTTCTGTCATGCTAAGAGGAGTTGAGATTGCAGATTTTAAAAGGCTTCTTAATGTTTATTTACTTTATTTTATATGTGTGTGTGAGTGCCTGAATGTATGTATGTGTGTTGCTTTCTGCTTTGTGCCTGAGGAGGCTAAAACTGGGGGTTGGATCTTTTAGAACAGACAGTTGTGAACAACGGTATGGGTGCAGAGAACCCAACCCAGGCCTCCTGAAAAGGTCCATCTTTCCAGCCCCTTAATAGTAGATTTTTATACCAAACCCATTATAATAATTAAAGAGAACTCTCTCCCCCCAGTTTGGACTTTCTAAGGATTCAGATTTATATTTTTAAAATATAAAATTTCAAGACAAAATCAACTTATAGTCTGCTTGTGAAGACAGCATATAGTCATCATAAAAATATCAAATATGAGAGTCAAAAAAAATCACGTAATCTTTTTCATTAGTGAAACTGCTAATATTTGCCAGGTATCTGCCCAGATTTTCTTTTCTATGCATACGTGTGCATCCACACACAGAAAACAAACACAAACATGCATAAAGATGAGACTATGTTGTAAAAGGTAGTTTGTTACTTTTTAATTAACCAATGTGTTACAACCACAAATAACACTGAGCTCTGTCTGAAGGTCTTGTGTTGTTTTGTGAGGCAGAATCTTCCTGTGGAGCCCAGTCTGGTCGGGCTCCAACTTGTAATCCACCTGCCTCTATTTCCCTAAGGCTAGGATTAGAGGCACAGGCCTCACACTCAGCTTCCATTTTAACTTTTAACGGTTCCATGTCATTATGTATGTGGGGAACTGATCACTCTCTGTTTTAACAGTTACTAGTAGATTTTGTATCTGGAATCTTGTGCATTAAAACTTCAACATTTGCCCTATCTCTGTATTACACATCCCTAGAGATGTAATTACTAAGCCAAAATAAACACTCATGCAGTACGTTGATATAAATGCCAAGTTTCTCTTAAGAAAGGTACCAGTTAGCATCCCCAACAGTGCTAATAGAAGTGCTTGCTCCCCCAGCACCGGGCATTGTCAATCTTCCTAACGTTGGCTGGTATTTTAGGCAAAGAATGGTGTCTTACTATTTTTAATTGAATTTTTTGAGCGTTGGGAATAGTGAACATCTGTGTGTGTGTATTGGCCATGCGTTAGCTATTTTGATTTTGCCTACCATTGTGCTGGATCACATCTGCATAGACATGTTAGTCCATTCTTATCAATGTATTTAAACTTCCAGTACTTTAAAGATACTCATTCTCTTCCTGTATAATGCACAGAGGCCCAGAGTGATACAGTTTGTCTGTACCTTCCTCCTCCTCCTCCTCCTCCTCCTCCTCCTCCTCCTCTTCTTTTCATCAGATCGTGCAGTTCTAGGGCACTTTATTCAGGCTGTCATGGGATGTTTCTTCCTTGGCATTTTGCTGTGGGAGACCGTCTGCTCCTAATGAGAGGCTCTTCAGCAACGAGGAAGCATACAGGACAAAGAACACCTTCCCACTTCATCACTATCTGCAAAGCTTCCATTCCCCACCATGTATGGAAACATCAGCCTTGTGATGCTTCCTCATAGGGTAACATCAAGACGTCTCCTGCCCCACCGGGTGGAGCTCTGCCATCAAACTGCCTTTCCGTGTGCCAAAGGCATCGGCTCATTCTTTCCAGTCTTCTGACTTGGACTTTGCAAGCTTCAGATTCTTCCTAAGACCATGAAAGTCCAGATCCAGAGAGAACTCTCACACATGGAGTCCTGCTTCCCACCAGCCCCCGATCTTCACATAGTCCCCCTCTTCGCACCAGTCCCCCCACTTTCCCACAATGCCCCTCTTCCCACCAGCCCCCTAAGTTGGTTCCTTCATACTATTCCTCTAGTTTTTTTTTAATGGATCAACTTTCCACGTTCTTTTTTTTTTTTTTGGTTTTTTCGAGACAGGGTTTCTCTGTGTAGCTTTGCGCCTTTCCTGGAGCTCACTTGGTAGCCCAGGCTGGCCTCGAACTCACAGAGATCCGCCTGCCTCTGCCTCCTGAGTGCTGGGATTAAAACTTTCCACGTTCTTTCTATTATCCCACTCTACCAGTGAATATAGCCATTTTACTCCTTCCATAAATAATCCCCCCCAGAACTAAAACTAATAATCCTGGTCCTGTCTATGCAGAAAAGTTGAAGAAATTACCAAAAAAGTTTAAAACATTACCACCAAGAAATGCAAATTTTGAAAAATGTGCAGTTATAATTTCACTACTTAGAGGTAATCACTGCTGCTGATTTTTTCAGGCCTTTTTAGTGCCTGTGTTTCTAGATATTTGCAAACGTTTATGTCACAAAATGTATAGGTTTTCCAGAATGAAATGGATCATACTGTGGTATAGTTGTGAAATGTCGATATTTGGAGATGAATGCCTGTTGCCTTTGTCCATGGTTGACAATACTAGTCGTACCAAGCATCTTTGAGTCATACCCTCGGCCTCAGAAACGTCTGTGTTTTGTTTCACTGTCTCTTGTAAATAAATGTCTCCGTGGAGAATTTGGAGGCCATCCTGGTCTTTCTCTTGGTGACTTCTTTTTTTTTTTTTTTCTGGGTGGATGTTTAAAGAATCCTTCCATGTTAAGTAACTTAGTTAGGCAAAGTATCAGTATCTGTTTGTGTGTTTTCCAAGATACAGACACAACCCTTCAGTAACATCTGTCTTTCACCTATAGCCTGTTTTCTGTACCCCCTTCTGACAATTCTCAGTGTGGCTTTTACTTCCCATCAGTTGGATTATCTAACTCAGCAGAACTGATTATGTGTGCTGTATTATCTACTGTTCAGATCCACCATAAGTCTGCCTGCTTCTGAACTGGATGTTGCTTAGAAGCCTCGGGGTTTCCCTGACATTTGCTCAGCAGTGATTATGGTGGCACTGGGTGCCATCTATCCTAGAAGTGATGGAGGACTGCACTTGAACTTTCTGCAGTTTCTCTGTCAATACTGGAGCTCCTCTTCTTGTCTGATTAGTGATCATCAATTTGGGGGTCTTTCTCCATTTTGTATGATAATTAAAAAACTTTTTTGTAAGATACCAAGGAAATGACTTGCTGTAGATGTAACCGTCTTGTTAAATAAGAAACACAGAGCCAAATACAGAGTTAAAAGCCCAGAGGTCAGAGCAGCAGCTAAAAGCGGAGACTAAGAACCTCCTTACCCTTCCTGCTGCTGCTGTCCTTCCCTCAGCCAGAGGCTTACTTCCTGTCTGTCTGTCCTTTTATTGACTTTCTGTTCTGCCTTCTTATTGGTTGTAAACCCAACCACATGACCTCCTCATCACTGCCTGTCTGTACAGACCTCCAGGTCTTCTATGGTTGGTATTGAGATTAAAGGCATGTGTCTCCATGCTGGCCGTATCCTGGAACACACAGAGATTTGCCTAGCTCTGCCTCCCAAGTGATGGGATTAAAGGCATGCCCACTACTGCCCAGCTTCTGCTATGGCTTGCTATTAGCTCTGACCCCCAGGCAACTTTATTTATTAACATACAAATAAGATCACATTTCAGTACAAATAAAATATCAGCATAACTTGCTGTTGTTGTCGTTACTTGATTTCACTTAGCCATCTGTATGTGGTTAGGTAGATGATATATTCATCATTTGGATGTATGTGCAATAATTTTACTTACAAATACATAACGGATGGACATATAAGTAACTTATTTATAATTATTTATAACAAGTGTGCAGATCTAGGCTTGGTGGCACATCCCTGTGACCTCAGTACTTGTGAGGCAGAGGATGGGGTGTTCAAGGTCAAAATGGGCTATACAAGAGACTTTATTTCAAAAAGAAAAACACACACATTGAGGGATATCAAGGGAAACATATAAATTAGAAAATATATTATCTCTATATATTGAAAGATGGGTTTATTTAATATGTCTATTATCCAAAATTGATCCATAGAATATGTGCACTCTGTATTAGCAGATTTCTATAGAAGTTATCAAAATGCATATACAAACAAGAATGATATAAAATAGCTAAAAATGACTCTGAAAAAGAACACGTTTACACACTACACTAACAGGATTTCAAGACTTACTACAGTTAGCGTTGAGATAACACTGCGTTATTGGCAGAGAGTAGGCACTGTGGTCAACAATACAGAAGAAAGTCCAGACACAGGTTTACAAATATCAGTCAACTTATTTTAATCTTCCTTTTACAAAAGCTTAAGTGAAACTTAAGTGAAACGTGTCTTTTTTAGTGCATGGTCCTGTGAGTTTTGACAAACACGTTCAGTTACAGAACTATGACTGTAATCAGTGGCTGTAGATCCCGAGTGGAGAGCATTGACCTTCCCTGGAGGAGAGCCACTTTTCTGTTGGCCTTGTTTCCCTAATGCTTGCCCATTCCTTGTAGCATTTCTTCCAGGTTGGGTCTGCTGGCGGTGAGTTCTTCTTGTTCTTTCTTGTTCTTGTTCTTGTTCTTTTTCTTGTTCTTGTTCTTGTTCTTGTTCTTGTTCTTGTTCTTTTGTTCTTGCTCTCGCTCTTCTTCTTCTTCTTCTTCTTCTTCTTCTTCTTCTTCTTCTTCTTCTTCTTCTTCTTCTTCTTCTTCTTCTTCTTGTTCTTCTTGTTCTTGTTCTTGTTCTTCTTGTTCTTGTTCTTCTTCTTGTTCTTCTTGTTCTTCTTGTTCTTCTTGTTCTTCTTCTTCTTCTTGTTGTTCTTCTTGTTCTTCTTCTTCTTCTTCTTCTTCTTCTTCTTCTTCTTCTTCTTCTTCTTCTTCTTCTTTTGTTTCTCTTGAGAAACCCCTTAAAAGTCTTTCCTTGTTTTTCTTTTGAAAATATCCATTGTCTCTTCTCTGAGCTGCTTTTATGTGTCTCATCTTGGGTTTTCTATGGTTTTGCTATGATGTATCCAAGGGCAGTTTCTTTGTATTTATTTTTGTCTTTGAAATTTCTTGTGCTTGTTTTATTACTGTGTGTGTTTGGAAATATGTGTGTAAGCATGTGTGTGTGTGTGTGTGTGTATGTGTGTGTGTAGACACTAAGTTCCACTTTAGCTGTCTTTTGTATTGCTTCTCTTCCCCGGTTGCCAGAGCATTCCATTAAATCTGCTGTAAACACAGGCTTGGTCAGTGGCCCGGCCCTTTGGAGTCCGAAGGGACCATAGCAGTGTTCAATGTCCCAATGGGATGCAGTAAAGAGATGATATTCACATGAGAAAGGACTCAGGGCCAGACACTCAACCGCTCTGAAAGAAACTCTTGAAACAGAGGCCGACTTTCTCCCCAGCACATTTGAACAGTAAATCGAGTTAGGTGTTAACTGACCCTGCAAGTTGGAAGACTTGGGGAACAGCCAAACTGCTGATATCCAGACCTTGACTGGATTCCTCATGGCTCTGTATTCTTCTACCTCATTCTAGGTAGCTAGACATAAGAGTGACTTCTGTCGGCCCCAGCCAGGGCGTGGGATAACTTGTTGACTTTGGGGGGTGAGGGGGTGAGATTCCCAACAGCACTAGCTGCAGTGTCTCCAGCATCATTGGTAATGGTGACAGATCTCAGCCAGACAGGGGTAAACACCAGGCTGTGGGCCTCAGCTTGGGGTGCTGGAAGCTTCCTGTTCTCTGGGCTATGGCTCTACCTTTTACCACTCCAGTAGTAGTGACATCAGTAGTGACAATAATTTCCTGAGTTCTAGGTACACGGGTTACTTGTTTTTGAAACAGTCCTGTGTAACCCACAACCATAAACTTTAGCCGCAAGCCAAAGCACAAGCGTTTATTCCTTGTCTGTCTGAGGTCTGCTGGCGGTTGCCTAAGTGACTCTGTAGCCTGGTGGCCAGCTGATTGTTTTCTAGGCTGCTTTTCACAGCGGCGACTGGACTCTGTCCTTCTTCCAGGTACCCCAGTATGTTCTCATGGCGACCACAGAGCTGTGAGAGGGTGCAGGTGAATATGCAGGACCTCACGAGCCTGGCTTCAGCCTGAGCTCATCACTTCTGTCCCACAAGTCACACTGAGTGCCGACGTATATTCAACCTTGGGAGGAAGTAGTTCAAAGTCCCAGGCCATGGGTTCTGAATAATAGGAGGCATTAAGGCTGGGAGCTAGAAATGCTTTGACTCTGTAGCGCTAGGTAACACCTTCTCCTGTTAGGTCCTCCAGCCCTTCTCACGGTGGTTTCACCAATCCTGTGCATTAAATCTGTTTGAACTATTTAGAGTGATTTCTCCTTTCCTCATTGGATGTTGCCTGAATCCGTTGTGCCTTATACACAT